>NW_009953218.1:775468-799610 GCF_000747805.2 Chaetura pelagica
TTCCTGCTGGTTTTGATTTTCCCTGTCCATCAGGTTTCAGTCCAAAATACTAATTTTAGATGCACTATTAAATGACCTTTGATACAACTCCAACATACTGCTGTGAAGGTTTACACTCAAGTTTTTCATACTAAGAGCTGGTACTTGATATTGCTTTATGAGATAAAATAGTATGTGTACTCCCATCATGAGTTCAAAAAGTCCACAAATTATTTAAACTTTTAATCTAGATTGAGAAGTAAGCAAAAAGAATAAAGTAGTATCTGTATACCAAGCTGTGGCCAACACCACCAGTGTGGGGAGCAACATGAGAAAAAATAACCCCTGACTTCGATCTATTGTTGTGGTTTCTAACTTTTTTTCCTAAGACACTGTATTTTTCACAGTTTTATATAATATTCTGTGAGTTAATTTGTGGAATAACTAATATATTCTGCAAGTGAACAGTTCAAAATATTAAGGGCTGAGGTCTGTCCTAAGACATAAAGGCATCTTAGATCAATGGTCCAGATTTATGTTACCTATTTCAGGGTCTGGGCATGCTGGGTATGCTCAATCATCAATAAGGGACACTGGCATCATCCATCTGTCTATTTAGTCCACTGAAATCTCTCCATGGCTGGAAAGTAAATAAGGATTAATACCTGCTTCATTAATTTGATGCCTCATTGCAGTAAGATGCAGTAAGTGCCAGCAAACTTGATGTTATAAACCCAAGAGCAGAATTTGGCACTGCATGTGTATGGTATTAAACCATAAGACAGGCATCCAAATTCATTCAACAGAAAACCTCACATTACTTAAAGTGCTAATTAAATTACATGTCAAAGTAACATATCTTTACCACTACAAGGGAAAGGTTTATAATGTTGTTCTGTGATGACCAGTAAGTACATACACCTTATGTGTGGAATTAATTAATAATCATAAGTAATAAATGGCACTAAAATGCAGTAACTTTTAGTTCCAACACTAAAGTTAGTGAAGCTATCAGACTGCTCACTGCATTGAAAGGCTACGTCTTACTGCAGCAGCAATACATTTGGATAGAGATCAAACAGCTTTGTAGGTAGCACAGTTAGAAGCTTCAATTTACAAGTCTTAATTCACAAGAATTCAGAATTACAACCAGTCATTATAACCAATCTGTCCAGTCCTTGCTTAAAATTAAAAATAATCTTTTTTTTGCACCTGATTAAATTCTAAGAACTATAGATTACTTAACTCTTCACTGTTATATGCCTTTTTTCTTGTTCTAATCTCCTTATCCTTACATTTTTCTCTCATAGCTCTTGTGAGGAGACCCATAATAATTTGGGCTGAGGAGGTATTTGCACCAGTATTACACTGGCGTGCTTTCTCTCTCTTCCGTCTTAGCTAGACAACAGAAAACACTACATAGTGCTTAGGGTCAGATGCATATATAGCTTTAACTAGGTGCTCTGTATCACCTTAATACTTGGAGTACTTAAAAAAACTCAGCAGGATCACCTCTACAGGAAAGCTGTATCTGCTGTTTGAAAGTAGGCAAGAACCCGGCCTTCATGCTTATACAAGATCAGCGTGTAAAACCAATTTTGATGTAATGATGATTTGACAAATGTAGCCTCCTGCTGATAGAGCTACTAATTACTTTCTGCAACTGTGCTATTAGATCAGAGGGATTAATATATGACATTCATAAAAAATCCTATTTTGATGGATATCATGTGCATTAATTTAGTGATCCTTCATACATCTCTGTAGTCCAGTGAAACCAGGAATTACTAGCTCATCAAGGCTATATAAAATAACACTAAGTTTTAGGAGGATCTGGCCCTCTAAGTTCTTGTCAGCTCTGCTGCTGCTTCTTATTTTACTTTATATTTACATTTTCAGAGCAAGAGTAGGATTTCAGGTCTTATGCTAACGCAGGGAACATGATAAGCAAATAGGTGGCAAGAGCCGATGTTGATACAACACCTGAACAGCGAATTCAGGCAATCTTCCACCAAGTCATACTTTGACTGCAAGAACCAGCTCTGAGAAGAAACAGGGTAATCCAGGCTACACACCCATCTACTACTTAGCCTTTTGAATGGGATTACAGGTGAAAATGCGGATGCATCCAAACATTCTTGGGGAATTAAGCAGCCAGGACCAAAGGGTCACTGGCAAGCATCAATTAATAAAGCTCTGGGTGAATTTGAGTCACCTGACTGCAGAGAGCTAAACAATTCTCTAAATATCAGAGATCACCAAGACACCTAGACTGTGAGGAACTTTGTCAACAAGTAATGAAAATTTTGCAAGTGCTTTAAGCTTATGGAATGTATACTTCCTCTTCCTTGCTGCTGTACTTCTAACACAAGCTGTCGTTAGTCATCTGCAGGACGGGAATCCAGGCTCTAGCATTCCTTTTAGAAGACTCCTCATTTTTCTAAAAAACAGCTCCTAGTCCTGTAAGGACAATTTAAGCCATAGCAGAAGCTGCTGGTTCCAGGATGGGAGTTTTTATAGGATAGAGACATGGCCTGATTCTTCTTTCCTCTAAGATCACCATAGAGACAGTGAGTAGTTTCGTTGGCGTTAGAAGAAACTTGCAAGTGCAGGACTGATGCAAGTCAGTGGGGAAACCAAGGCTCTGCAAATGAGTAATTTTTAGTGTTAATTGCGACACGTGTTAGTCTGAAAGTTGCCTCCCTGATGCTACACTTCGCCCAGCAGGCTCAGGTGGGGACCCTGCCAAGCTGGAGGCAGATGTTTCAGTATGACAGCTGCACTAAATCCCAGTCTTCTGAAAGAAAAGTGATCCTTAGAGAATGAATACTGAACTTCTCTAGACAATATCTGTCTTATTTATTTGCCAGTTTTCCATTCTCCCAGATTCCTCTAGTATGAAAGCTTTCTGTCTAGGGAAATGGAGAGCTTCATAGCATGGAATGGCCTCAGTTTTAGCTAGGTGGAGTGATGTGGACATAGTTTAAGCTAAAATGTTTGGAGGTCTCCATAAGGGGCACATGAAGAAATAATCCCTCAGGTTTTCACATGGTCCAAAGAGGCTGTTTGACAAGGTTCCCACAGGACTATGGCAGCCGGACAGGCAGCCTGTGGCCAGCAAACATGATATATTAGGGAAACAATTCACCTTCATTCCAAATTATTTGCCATTAGTAACTGTGTACACACACAGAGCAATTAATCTCCTTTCTTGCTGAAGGGCTGGTTCACTGCAATGTAACACAAATTGCTCCATCTGCCTTTGCTGCCATCAGCAGCTTTGCTTGGGCTTTCTCCTGATTACACTCTTCCTTCTCTCCTCCCCATGCAAGGTGCAAAAACGTTAGTAGAAATTCAAACACTATCCTAGAGTTAATCTCTTGGATAAGGTAAATTATAGTCATCCAGTTGCAATAATCTGTTAGACATGATGTAATTTTTTTCTGTATCCCATAATATATATAGATATATCAGACAAAAAGATGAACTATGCAGGCTCCTTTCATTTCAAAAGAAGTCTTTAAATAAATCTCTGGAGTGAGAGACTTTCTCTTTGTTTTCATTCAGACAAGCAAATCTTTATTACATGCAGGTGCATGTAATAATGGAGAGTGGGTTTGGATCAAAACCTCCACTTAAACACCTTAAAGTAATTCAGACTTAAATTGGTGTTGCTTGTATTTTGTATTCCAGATAAGCCATCTACCCAATAGGTGTGAGATGCAAAGACAATTTTTATGATGTTTGGGGTTCTTTATACTTATTTATTGCTATTTTAGCTGGCATATTAATAATAGTAATAATAATGTAGGATTGGAGATTTGTTGCCTTGACTCTATTTATTTGGTTGCTTTTTTGTAAACTCAGGTGGGAAACACTTTCTGAATGCAAATCTATGACAGAATTGTATCTGATCCACAGGTTTATTTCATTACTACCATTTTTAAGTAAAAATTTTAAAGTTTTGATTCCATACGTTTTAGCAGAAATCGTTCTAAAACTAATGTCTGATTAGAGTAAAATACATGTCTATGGACTAATTATTTACGTACAATGTTCAAATTGTGAGTGTCAAAATTTTGAGGTAGCCTCAAAATCAACAAGGCTCAGTAATTCCTGTGTGCAGAATACAATTGGCACAAAGCTAATGCTACAGCAAACAGTCTTAATAGCGTTAGAGCTGAATGGTTGGATGTATCCAGAATATAGTCAAGGAGGTCCACACAACTAGAGATTCATTCCAGATTTTGCTTTAATAGTCTCAGTAGTATTTGCATAATTGGGAAAGTGGTTGTAATATTAAGAAACGTTACCTGGGGAGGGATCTCTCTGAAATTACACCCTCCCCTATTTGTGTCACGTGATAATGTTTTACACACACTGGCTTAGATGTAGTCAACCCAAAGAACAGCTTTATGATGACGTCTACCACCATTACTCAGTTAATTATAAATCTCATATAGACGCATGCAGATGCTGCCTTGGGGTCTGCAATATCAGTGAGGTGTATTTTTGTAGTTTAACTGTTAAGGGAAGTGCACACTAAAGTTTTGCACTTTCTAGCCTTATTTTCCCAGAACATACCTTGTCTGAATTCTTTTATCTCTAAATACTACCTCATACTTTGGCTAAATAATGATCCTAAAGTAAGTGTCATTAAGCTTTTCACTCCAACCATTCTCCTTCAGTTATTATGCAAATATAAAAACATGAGCCAATTTAATCTGTTCTCAAAGGTGTTCTTTTTTAATCAATTGCTTTCAGTTTTGTGGGAAAAGGAAAACAGTTTGAAACATCTTAAAAATTAATGAGGAGTGTGGGTAGGTTCCTGCATTTTTTTGAGTGGTTTTGCCAATAAACTGAAAAACCTGTCATACCATAGTTGCCAGAAGTCATAAAAGAAGGAATAATTTTAGCATTCATTAATGCAACTTAAGGGAGGGAAAGCAAAATATTTTAAACATTGTAAGAAAATCAGTAAACATAACCTTTCTTCTATTTATCTGTAGTTCAGTCAAGTGGATTATTTGGAATTATGGTGAAGATGCTCAGAGAGCTGGGGTTTAGTCAGTATGTGATTTGGCAGGAATTTCTCTCAAGCTTCTGTCCCTCTCTGGGAGATGCTCACTGTAAACTTCCACAGAGCATGGGCAGAATATTGGTTAAACTAAGCTGCTTTTGTAGAGCTGCACAAAGTAAGGCACAGTGAGAACAGTCAAATGTTACTCATCTTCTTGCAGATCATATGGTGCATGAAGACTAAAAAGTCATCAAATACGTTACTCTTGTTTTCTTCTGGATGGAGTGTGGGAGGAAAACATTTTAGTGCTTTATTAAATTGGCTGCAGATAGCAAGCTGGCCTCTTAGAGACTAAAACTGTTTGGGTTCTCATAATCTCAAATCTTGGGCTCCACAGCATGCTCTTCTTCGGCCTCACCAAACCTAGTCTAGTACACAGGCACAGCAGGGCTGAAAGGGCACTCTCCTTGCTGGTCTCAATGACATCACCCTTCCCTCTCCCTCCCCAAGCACAGGGTGCTTGTCCTAACTGCTGCAGCATTTCAGTGGTTATTCCTCTGTCTCTACTGTTCCTCATCCCCTGACAAACTTTCCTTTCTCATTAGGTATCAGGAGGAGACCTTCTGCTTCATCTTGGCCCATAATGTTAGCCTCTGTCACTAATTTTCAAACCAGATCCTTCACAAGTATTTCCCTGCTTGGAGGATGCTCCCAGTAACCACCTACAGAGCTACTTCACTGTCCTCTTATGATCCCTTCCTTAACCCCTCCTTGCTTCGAGAGCAGTGAGACACTTGATGGCAGTTACGTTACAGATGGGCTGTAGCTCACTGCTTTTGTGCAGAAGAAAACCAGAAGAAACTTTCTGCAAAACAAACCTTCCTCACAGAGGAGAGATTCAGGGGATGTGTATTTTTCACCTGGAGCTGCATCAAGATTTATAGTACATCCAGTGACAATGGCTCTGTTTGAGAGTCAGGAATATCCTGCCTAAACATAGCAGGGATCAGATCATTCCCACTGCTTTTGGGGGATGGCCAGGGAACCTTTCTTCCACCCCCTGAGGTCAATCAGACCTTCATGAAGCTCTCAGTGCACAGGCAGGCTGCCTGGTCATCACATGAGCTCTCTGAAGCAGTCACAGATCTTTCCTGGAGGATACCACTTGTGAGTAATGGAGCAAAGCCTGCTCATGAGCTATTATTTAAATGACAGAAGTAGCCCAAAAAAGAAAAAGCCACACTTGGATTCTGTATAATCACAGGATAGCAATCAACCTCTGAACACACAGGTGGCTGCTTTCTTGGCACCACACATCTGGTAGAGGAACTCCAGGCTTGCAACCCTTAATTAGTACTTAATAAACTGAAAAGGTGTAATTTTACACTGCTCATTTACCTCTAGGAGAGAGAGACTTGTTCCTCTTGCTGCCTTTGTGCCTTTCCAGGCTTCAAGCCTTCCTGTTTTCCCACTGATCTCAACAGCGGTGGAGAGAAAATACAAAGGCATCTTTAAGTTGAGCAACACGGTTCATTTACTGCGGTTGGTGGCACTGTACTTGCAGCTAGCTAGCAAAGCCAGAATCATGTCTTTTTACACATCACACAGCTAAATTGACTCAGGAACTGTATTTCAGCAAAACATGGAAGGCAGCAAAGGCAGCATCCTCTGATGGCACAGACGCAGAGTCCTCCCGCTGAAGGGGGGCTCCACTTGGCTGTGCTTAACTGCATGAGAACATGGTCTTTAGACACTTGATATAATTATTTCAAATTGCTACATCTATCCAGAGAAATGCAGCCTCATTATTATGGGGCAGGTTATAGTCTAGCTGTTAGGTAAAGGCTGAGGATTCAAGGCTATGCACAATGTCTGCTCACAGGCCAGAAAGCCTGAGACCTGGGCTGCATCAAAAGCAATGTGGTCAGCAGGTCAAGGGAGGAGCTCCTAACACAGGAAGCACATGGACCTGTTGGAGCAAGTCCAGATGAGGGCCATAAAGATGATGAGAGGGCTGGAGCATGTCTCCTCTGAAGACAGGTTGAAAGAGTTGGGGTTGTTCAGCCTGGAGAAGAAAAGACTCTGCAGAGTCCTCATAGTGACCTTCCAGTACCTGAAGGGGCCTACAAGAAGGCTGAAGAGGGGCTTTTTACAATGGCTTGTAGCAATAGGACAATGGCTTCAAAGTGAAAGAGGGGAGATTTAGACATTAGGATTAAATTCTTCACTATGAGAGTAGTGATAGATGGGCACAAGTTGCCCAAAGAAGCTGTGGAGGCTCCTTCACTGTTCAAGGCCAGGTTGGATGGGGCTTTGAGCAACCTGGTCTAGTGGGAGGTGTACCTGCCCATGACAGGGGTCCTGCCCATGGCAGGGGTGTTGGAACAGGATGATCTTTAAGATCCCTCCCAGCCCAAACTATTCTATAATTTTATCATTTCATGATTCAGGACTTCCAGTCTGATGCTGCCTGTGCCTGTTGTCCTTTCTATAGTTTCAGCAGATCTGGCAACATGTATGTTCCCTCTCTTTAAAATGAAGGTTGTACATACAAAAGGAGGCTGTGCATGCATGCATATCTCCTCAGTCCCTCATGAATGTCATGAAACTTGACATGTTTCATGAGGCAAGTGCTTGTGCTTGCAAAGCACAGTGCTGTGCAAAGGCAGTGGCAGGGATGGTAAATCACAGCTCACAACCCTGCTGTATAATAGGACACCAGTCATCGAGTAAGAGGCATTAAAAATAAGAGATGTCTTCAGCCACAGACATAAAAAAGGCTTTAAACTGTGCCTTTATGTCCAGTGAAAGTACGAAGAATATTGAGAGGGTTTATTATTCATGAAACAAGAAAGGAAAGTCATTAAATGTAATTGCAAGAAAATTAATATGGAGAGCAAGTTTGTCATCTAAAACATGTAACATCTTAAGAACAACATATAAATGCTCTTTCTGTCCCAGAGCAGACATTTCCTTAAAAACTATTTCAAAATATACTTATTCTGATGCCATAACAATTCTACGTCTTTCAAGAAATTAATCCATCCACCTGTATCTCTAAATACTGCTTTCTACTCAGCCTTAAAAGTGCTCATGAATTAACCACCATTAAGCTTTTCAGCCTTGTCATGCCCTTCATGTTACCATGTAAGCATAAAACTGCCAGGCCCTTTCCACTGGCCTCAAACAAGTGAAACAGTGTTATGGATAAAGACCTAGAAAATCTCAGTTATCATTTACTTCAGCAGTGCCAATGTTTCATCCAGGTGTTCTTCTCGAATACAGTGCCTTTCTGGAGCTATGAAGGCACTTGATTATAGATATCAAAGTACATGCTGATGATCTCCAGCTGGTGCCAATCCTTGCACAGTGGATTTTAGCCTACTGGCAATAGTTTTGCATTTCTTGGTTGCTTTTTAACCCATACATACCTGTGGACAGAAGACCAAAAGCCTGGTCCCCCCTGGAAAGGCACAGACCTATATCTGAAGGTTGGGTTCAGCAGATGGCCAAAAATGCTGGTGTGAAGCTGCAAAGCTCTGTTGGCAGTCTAAGCAGACCACAGAAAGTGATCTGGAGCCATCTTTTCTACTATTTTTGTATTAATATTTGCCAGTCTGACTGTGGCATCTTCAGAAGCCATAATGTGCTTTAAAGTGTAAGTCTCCTTATGTTTCACTCCTGAAAGTCTTGAAATATCTCCAAGCATTGTGCAGAGGTTCTTCCCTATTAGTTAGCCAGCATTTAGTGCATCAGAGGAATGTTGAAGTTGAGATTAGCCACATATTTAAGGGTGTCTAAGCTGATTCCTGCCTTTCACAGGTTGATGCTGATCCTTTTGCAATGCCTCATGGATCTGAGTGCTGACTGATGCGGAGAGGCTTATTTTTCTGGTAAGACAGATATCCTGTCTGAGCCTATGAAAGACAAAAACACAGGCCTGAAAACAAAACAAAAGAAAACAAAAGCTTGCTATGTTGCTTTTCAAACAGCTTTGCACAGTTCTGTGGTGTCCAGATACCACACTCTGTGGATGACCTGCTGTGCCCACAGAAGTGAATCAGCAGGGCTCCCAGGGCCCAACTCTGGCTGAAGAATGTAGAGGTTTTGTACTGGGTCTAGTGATGGGGAAGCTCCTCAGGTCTCCAATGGCCACAGAGGTACAGTAGCTAATGCAGCAGAAGAGGTGGGTTTGCAAAACACAACTGCTCAGTGATCACAAAAAGAAACCTTTTACTTCAATGGGAGAGATAGAAAAATCCAGTTCTGAGCTTCCAAAGACTGAACTGAGATAAAAGAAAGAGGGCTTCAGGGAAGTGAGCATTAATCAATTTGCAATACATTCCATTATTTAAAAAATTAATTCTCTTTCTGCTAAATTAAGCTGAATCAGTGGCTCAGTTTAATTCTGTCTACTGTAGTGAAATCTGTCCTCATTTTCAGATCTCTGGCCTGCAATGGGAAGAACCATTCTGTGAGGTGAATCTTTGATCTGACTAAAGTAGGCAAACATAAATACTTGGGTTATGACTATTTCATTTAGAAACTCAATGCCCTCAGGAAAACAACACTAAGTTTAGAACCATGATACTTTTGAATCCTGCTGGTAGTTTGCATCTGTGGAATGACTTACACAGGCATGTTGATATTTAGGGAATTTGATTTTGGAGACATTTTCCTCTTTTTTACACCTCAACTGATTTATTTTTTTTTTTCCTTGACTGAGGAGTCAATCCACATCTTCCAGGAGTTTTTAACACGTAGTATAGCTTTTTTTGCCCCAAAATTGCCTTTTGGTTAATAGACAAATTTTAACAATACTTGTTAATCTCATCTCAGTCCATTAAGATTTGCAAGTAATAAAGCATAAGGCTGTGATATGAATTAAATAAACATCTGAGAGACTGTTTTCAGTGAATGCCAAGATATTTATTCTAAATATATAATGAGCCAAATTGATTTATATTTTTAATTCTTTCTGCTTCAAAAAAAAGTTATTGCTCTAGATTGGGCAAGTAGTTACTAGTTTAGAATGCAAAAATAAGCAGATAAAAGCTAAAAAGCTATTTTCAGTTAATAGAGAAGAAAAGAAAATGTTTTTTCTCCAAAGGCTGTCTTTGGGAATTTTATTCATCATTAGATATCCTTACTTTTAAACATTCAGCTCTTTTTGCCTGATAACGTTATTTGTTCCCATCTGGGATGTTTCACACAGTAGTCACCTCAGGGTGTTGTGAAGAGCAGAGCTGCCTTTATGGAATTCTGTACAAAGCAAACAGATTTCAGCACAAATACAAAAATGATGAGGAGGACTCAAGTAGGGAAATTATTGCAATGAGAACTCTATTTCTGACAAATCAGGGTTTTTTTTGCTAACAATCCTCTTAATGCTCAATGAATCTGGAGAGTGGTATTAAGAAGTGAACTTCCTTCCCTCCTCTCCAATTTTCACATTAAAAAAAAAGAAAGGGAAGTCTTTTTTGGTGGTTCTGCAAGCCATAGGTATGAGAAGACATCAAGGATGTTGCTTCTGTGAATATTTCTCACTGCATAAATTAGATCAAGCGTCTGTCCTCGGACAATACCTGAGCATTTTGGCATCTTCAAAGCACAGATCATCACAAAAGCCTTCTGAGGGAGAAGATGCTAATACACAAGTGATAGCCAAGCACCACAGAGCGTTATTTCCATGGTAATATCAGATGAAATATTTCCATCAGACTTCAGCCACCTGATCCTGTTCCGTGTCACCTTTTCAGCTGGGTCTCCCCAGCTGCATTTAGGGCCATGGAGTAAAATTATATCAGTTAATTGTTCCTGAAGAAAAGTAAGCCTGAGGGAAAAGAAGGAAGGCTGTTTTACAGCTAGACCAGTTCCCTAGTAGGACTCATTGCTCAGCCCCACAACCAGCAGTGGCAACATGTCACTAAGACATGTTGGGGAAGGAGAGCCTGAAAGGTCATTGTGGCTGAACAGCATGAAGGAGGAATGTTATCAGTCACCATGCTTGATATCCACATTTCTCCAACTGCACTAAGACTGTTCTGTCTGGGAGAGAGAGATCTTGAATTTGGTTCCTTGAAAGTCTAGTGAACATCTGTGTACCACAGCCAGCTGTGGTTTAACGAGGTACTTTACACACTAACCTCTGGTTAATGCAGATTAATTTCCTGTGGATGTGCCTATACAGAAAGTCATTTGGAAAGGCAGCCCCTGAGCTTTCCTGTGTGTGCAGTGCTGCTCCCAAAGATGCACCAAAGCCCTGCAGCCTACCCTCAGCCTCTTCCCCAGCCCTGGGGTGCTCTTCCTTCTCCTGCCATTGGGTCCAATCCCAGGGGATTGCTTGCGGATGTTATTTACACCCCTCAGCTCGTTTTGTGCCCCCTCTGGCTCCCCACCAGGTGACAGACAGCCTGAGACAGCCAAGAGGCAACTTTCTGGCCTGCATACAAACTGGGCCACTGTGATTAACAATGGAACTTCCATGGAATTACTTCATTGTAACTTTGTCAGTACCAAATTAACTCAACTAACTAGTGCATTCATCGTGGATCCCAGTGGAAGCAATAATGATTTCCAGTTTATTAAAAAAGTTGCTATTTTCCCTGAAAAAAATGATGACCTAAAAATATCTGATGTATTTCTCATTACTTTAGTGACTGTAATGATACGTTTGGAAGAAGCACCAATTTTCCTGTCTACCGCTTTTGACACAACAACAATTAGTCATAACCAACAAAAGAAATACTTGCATTAGTTAAGGAGTGGTGAGAAACACACAAATATTTCTGTATTCATAGCAATAGTATTTGGTTATATTAGTCTGACTCAATTTGTAGGAGCAGGGATTTGGAAAACATGCCCTGTAAAAATTCAAATTTGTTCATAGTGAAGAGGCAAAAGCACTGTATTTCATCAGGATAGTCCTTCCAGAGGAAAAAACTGCTTTAGTAGCATCCAGGTATCACATCATGTACTGAAAATAACAATGTAGTTGTTAAGAAACCACAGCTAGCCTTAGGACAGTAGCATTTGTCTCCTTACAGAGAGAGAATGTAATTACATCATATTATCTTGGTGTCTTGTCACTAAGTTTGGTTGCTACATCTCTAGTTATTCCAGTAAATACATGGAAAAATACATTTGTAAATGTTCTTCTTAATCATGTACTTTATCAGTCTTTATCAGCATGTCCGTTAGTAACTTCTTTTATCCATCCATCTGATAAAAAAAAAGCTATTATGGAAATGGTCACTATTAATATTTCAGAAATTTAAAAATTCTTCACCACCACAACTCTATTGTATTGATTTTTGCCTGTACTTTCCCTTTCTTTGCTCTACCCAAGTTCTTTTCCCTCCAGAGATTGCTCTTCCAGCTATTCTCGTTACACAGGGTATCTTACACTTGCTTTGCAGTGTTGCAGCATTTTCTGTGCATCCATCTTCATAAATAATTCATGGGGAAAGAATCTACAATTTCCCTGTCAATCCTTATCCAGAGGGTAGGTTCATTCTCCCAACACTAACAGGTGAGTTATTGACACATGTCACCCTTGTCATACGGACACTCTCAGAGTGAGCTGCATCTTTTGCAGCTTTTCCTAGCACCCTGTGCTCATTCTAGGATTATCAATTTACTACCTGTTAAACACACATCTGATTTCAAAGTCTAGACTTCCAAGGCCATCACCTATACTCTTAATGAAGGAGGGACAGTCTGTGAATGTCCAAGCCTGTATTAATCCTCCATGTGGACTTGGAGCTTTTCCATGGGTTAGGCTACACATGCTATCTCCCTCTCTGGCCAGAGAAAGCCTGAGCATCACTGCTGCCAAGCAGGATATCAACCTGAGCATGAGCTACAGCTCCATGGATAGAGGACACATGGTCATGGGCTCTCAACATGCAACTCAGATGGTAAGTAAGGTTGGGGTTCCTTAAAAGTCAAAAGGAAATTTTTGCTCAATGCAAAACCAGGTTCTACCACAGCATGAGGCTATTTCTCCATTTTTTTCTTTTTCTTTCAAAGTTAGATCATTTCCCTCCCCCACTTCTTCAATTCTTACTATTTCTGGCAGACTAGAGAAAACTTGTTCTGGTAATTTTTGTATCTTGAACACTGCAGAAAATGTTTTTGTTTCATTACTGCTCACCCTGCAGAATCTGGATTTCCGCTGTGCATTTTGCCTTCTAGTTTCCAATTACACACAAAGAAACACTATTAAAATACAGAATAACCTGCACTACTTGCAATTTTCAAGCCCTGGTGCTTATAGAAGTGACTTAAATAGCACCTACTGCATCAGCTAGACAACTCGGTCTTATTATTTTCTACAGATAAGGGTGATCATCAGTTATTAATGAAGCTTAATTCATTCACCTCATTTTCCTTGTTGAGATCCTTCAGCAACAGAGCCCAATCAAGAAACGAATGAGGATGGAAATGTTTTGTAATGGACCCAGCATTAACACAGCCTGAACTTTCCAAGATAGAGGCAATGCGAATGCTGCCATGGCAAGGCAAGTCCTCGTCAAGGGTTCTTCTTTACAACAGCCCCCTTGAGATTGTCTTGCCTCTGATGTGTGCGAGGCCAATGAATCCCACAAGAGCTGATGTCCGATGGTGCTGCAGCTTCACCTGCTGTCTCCCTCCTATGAAAACAGGTGAAAAGTATCAGATGCACTAGGGCCCTTTCTCAGAGGGTCCTGAGGCAGAAAACAGACTTTAAATAACACCAGAGTTAGGGAAAAAAACAACACTAAAGTGCAGAACTGCCTGCACATTTCCTCCCTAGGGTAGAGTTTGAAATGCTTTATAAAATAAATGTTGCACCCAGTTACTAGTGGAGAGCTGAGCTGTTTGGAAGCCATTACTCACAGAATTTCTACTTTCTCATGTGGAGCAGACGTATCTCATTACAGATCCTTAAATGAATGTATATGAATGTTTCCAGGCCTCCTGAGCCCCTCCTTCAACTTATAAAGCCCTTTGAAGTTAAAACAAAAACAAACCTCTCATTATCTTAGGAAAACTCTTGTGAACAAAGGGCCATCAGAGAGAAAATTTCACCCACCATCTATTCTATGCTTGTATTCCCATATAAAATCTTTATCTGCACACTTTCTAAAGCACCTTCCCTCTGGATGAATTCTGAAAGCCTTCAAGTGAAAGTTCAGCTCTCTTAGGATCCCAGGAGAACATGCTTTTTCTTTTTGAGTTCCTTATTTTTGCTGTATCACTGTCATGATATTCTGTAGTAACATCAGCAATCATTAAATATTGGGTGTAAAAAATCTAATGAGAAAATCTGACATTTATTGTTCATTGACAATTCAGACTGTAGGGGAAGATGGCTTGGGTTCAAGAAGCAAAGGAGCACACTGTGGTGGGATGCTCTGTCTCTCAGTGTGTCTGCCTCAGTTTCCCTCTATGATCCAACTGCTGTTGTCTCTCAGTTTTGTAGGCCCAGGCCTGGAGTGGAATGATTCCCATGAGAAAGGGGACTGTACACTGAGAGAGACAGCAGCATTTAGGAAAGAGCTCAGATGGCACTGCTAACTTCAAGCCTGATACAAACAGTGCAAATCATTTATCAAGGTGCTAAGTAAGTTCCAGGTGTTCAGAGATACCTCCAGTCAAAAAAAGAAGAGCATTTTCTGTATCTCAGTGCGTAAATTTCAAGTCTATAAGCTACCACTGCTGCAGATACTAATGTGAATTTTCACTAATTTGGAAAATCAGGTCAGCTGTGTAAATCCCTCACAATCAGTGCATACAAATTTGAAAATTATAGAAGTAATTAACAAGACACTCAGACTCTGTGGGGGGTCACCAGCTGTGCTCAGGAAGACCACTGGTCTTCAAAAGCCAGTAGTTTTCCTCCTGAAGGGGGGTGGAGGTACCTTTGTGGATGCAGTGGAGCTGTCCCATTCCCTTGTATGTCAGAGCACACCAGCATAATTCTGAAATTTTACACCGCCTGCACTGTCTCCTGATCCTGGAGGCAGCACAAGGGACCCCAGGGACACAGACAGTGGATGACAGGAGGTGAGGGGGAACGTGGCTGGGCAGCCTGGGCTGCTCCCCGTGCTGCTGCAGAGCCCTGCTGGCCACGTCTTAGCTGTAAATGAGGAATCTTGGTGGCTGCTGTAATCTGCGTATCCAGCCCCAGCGGCTGTTCCAGCAGTGCTGTACCAATGCCACCTCAGAGTGAATTCCAAAATTCCAGCCCCTGGGACAATGTGCAGGCAGACACAGTAGCTTGGTGTCCCCTGGGGGCTTCCTGACACTGGAGAAATCCTCAGAGAGGTGAATGAACCATGTTAAAGGCTGATTTGCATGTCAGCCACTCATACCACTACTTCAAAGCTAATGATCTGGTTCTTGGCATCTTTGAAAATATCACTCGCTACTGAAAATAATAAACAGAAGTTGTGTGCATCCCAAGCAGCTAATGCCCATAAAAATATCACATAGCATAAAAAAAGGCTGCACCCATTTGAAGCTCTCAGCAACAGTTAAACTCCAGACTGATTGGATTAAAATTACCCCCAAAGGCAGTTGAGAGCAGTTCCATATGCCCCATGTCACGTGTCACAGTTTCATTTTCTGAAATGGAAATGGTTCATAAATCATATGGCAGTGGAAGAGCACACCAAGCAGGGGACCATTAATTGCATACTAGAAGAAATAACCTTTTTAAGAAGCAAGTTTACAGGGGCTACTCTAACCCAAAGGACAAAAAAAAGAGAAACTCTTTGTATTGTCTGTCCTTGGAACTATTTACCTTCTTTTGTCTTACCCTTGGAAATCTCTGTTTCCTTCACAGTGTAATCTTTAATTCTCTTTAGCAGCTGGAAAGCCAGTGTTCTGGTTGAAAATGCAGAAGGCACAGAAGCCTTCACATTGCTGAATGAAGCACCAACAGCTGCATCTGCAATCGACCAAGGGCCCTGGCATAAGCAGGCATATACTATATAATGCATGTTTCACTTGCTAGGGCATTTATTTCTGTTCAAGTTTTTTATTAATAAGCTATATCTGCTGGGGTTGCTGCACCAAGGATGTGTGGAGGATTATGTCATGTATCCTGGTCTGCACCCAAAGCAGCGTGGCCAGGAGGCCAAGGGAGGTGATTCTGCCCCTCTACTCCACCCTCATGAGACTCCACTTGGAGTTCTGTGTCCAGTTCTGGAGCTCCCAACAGAAGAAGGACATGGAGCTGTTGGAGCAAGTCCAGAGAAGGGCCAGGAAGATGATCAGAAGGCTGGAGCATATTTCCTATGAAGACAGGCTGAGAGAGTTGGGGTTGTTCAGTCTGGAGAAGAGAAGGCTCCAGGGAGATGTCATAGCACCTTCCAGTACCTGAAGGGGCTACAGGAAAGCTGGGGAGGGTCTTTTTACAAGGGCATGTAGTGAGAGGACAAGGGGTAATGGCTTAAAACTGCAAGAGGGTAGATTTTTATTAGAGGAAATTAGGAGGAAATTCTTTGCTGTGAGGTTGGTAAGACACAGGAACATGTTGCCCAGGGAGGCTGTGGATGCCTCATCCCTGGCAGTGTTCAAGAGCAGGTTTGATGGGGCTTGGAGCAACCTGGTCTAGTGGGAGGTGTCCCTGCCCATGTAGGGGGGTTGGAACTAGGTGATCTTTAAGGTCACTTCCAACCCAAACTGTTCTATGATTCTGTGTGTGGGTCAGGTTTCTCCCTAGGAAAACATGGGTTAGTTCTGAATGATGAAAACAATAGACCATCCACTGTGTGTGTGTAGGCACACATGTCTGTATATCATGTATGATAGTATAAACCCCTTTTTTGCAGATGGAGGTGTTGACACTGTGAGTGCTTATGTATCTACATGGGAGGACAACTGATGTGAAGGACAACTAACTTACACGTCAAAAGCAAAGTGTGTGCTTTCTTGTAAGCTCGAAATACAGATAATCTACAGACACACGCACTCTCAGGCAGGAATAAAAGCTTGGGGACATTTCATGATTGACAGCATGCCAGACTCTCCAGAGAGCTGGTTGGTGGAGGGTTTGTTTTTTTAAAACTTGTAAAACAAGAATTCCCAGAAGGCAGCTTGGTCTGCAGGCAATTAGGAGGAGCCCACAGTACCTCTACATAGGGTACTGAGGCAACATGTAACTGGGTGGGCACAGCTGCTGTCACACATGCCAGTGCAAGTGGGACAGCAGGATCACACCAGGTTGCTGCCCAGGTTTCTGCTGCTTTGCCCCACCAGCAGGTTTTCAGTATCATTTTTATGCATAGACCAGCCAAGGGGCTCCAGACTTTCATGCTCTGCCTGGGAGGAACACATTGTTATACTTGGAAAAAAGAAACCTCAGTCTTCCAGCAGCCTTTAAAATTTTCCTCCCAATCATTAAGACCCAATAAAACTGTTAGCACCTCCTCAGATATCCTATTTTCTCATACCATCTTTCAGGTGTGCTGTATGGGCTTCTCTGTTTGGTACATGCAGGATATATTTTAAAAGCCTCATTAATTATTTTGGAGAAAGCAAGAGGAAACAAACTCCTGGCTTCTGAGGGAAGTTAATGTGGCAGCAGCTCCACAAATGGGTACCATGGACCTCAGCCTGATCCTCTGTTTTTCCCAATCTCCTTTCCACTTTGGTATGATCTCCAGGCAGGCAGCAGAGTGTGGGAGCAGGGCAGGGCTGTCTGGACAGGCTGCCCCTTGGCAGGGAGATGCCTGGGGTGGCTGTGCAGGATCTGGCACTGAGAGCTTGCCTTGCAGCTGGAGGGTATCCCTGGAGTCTCCCGCCCTACTTGGCACAGAGTTTGGATATGACTGAAGATGGAAAATGTAGAACCAGGGAATATTTAGAAAAAAACAAAAGGATACTAGAAAAAGTGCAGAACAAAGAGACCATCCATGGGCAGCTTTCACAGCAGGCAAAGGAAGGTCTTGTGGATGTGAGCTCAGTGGTTTTATCAGATTACATGCCTGTATTCCTCAGGGTTCATTTGACTTTTGCAAATTCAGGGTTTTATTTAGAGCTTTCTTGCTCCAAAAGGATAAAAATTAGAGAGCCAACTTTTTAAAAACTCATTCCAGCTTTGTTCCAATATGAGAACTTACTCCTTTCTTCCTTGGTGCTGTGAAGACCTGCAAAAATTTAATTACATCTATTTACTTTGCATTAGCATATCTCTTCTCCCTTGTCAAATCACCGTGCATTGCTTCCTCAGTTTAGTATTTCTGGTATTCCAGAGATTAGCACAAAAAGGATCATAACTTGCACAGGGGAAAGGACATTGGAGCTACCTTACAAAAATTAGTTTCTCATACAAATATATTTTCACAATATTTTTCTCTTTCGGAAAATTCTCCAGTTTTTCAAACTGAAAATGAAATATTTTCATTAGTAAGTATGGGTTTGGGTGGTTTCCTTAAAAAACAAACAAGAAACAAACAAACAAACAAACAAACAAACAAAACCCAGAAAAAAAAGTGTATTTTTTATTCCTTTTCCCCAAACCTATTCAAAGCAGTTGGCATAATAAGCTACCTCGGCACTCATCTTGCATCAGTCCCAATGGGAATAAGACATCTAAGAGTTAGACACTGAAAGAGCCTAACTAATTGTCTCCTGACAAAGACTTTATGGAATAACTCATTCAGCCCACACAATTGTCTTCCTTACCTTCAGAGAATATTGTTACAGCTGTCAAAGGGCTGCTAGGCTTGGTAGAAACTAAGGGTTAATTAAGGATGACAGATTTCTAAATATCTTGATTCTCATGGGTAGATCTGATGTGAATCTCTGCTTTCCACTAGTTTTTATGTACAGAAGTAATCAGCTTAAAGACAGAACAGCAGATGCAATATTGGCACTTTCCACAGGGCAGGTGTAGCTGTGATGATGGGTATATATATATTCTCCTTTTTCCTCACTGATAGATTAATATTGGCATGTTAAAACTGCCACACACAGCAGCACATACCCTGGCTGGATATAAATGCCCCCTCTCTAAAGAGGCTGTCTTACCTCAGCAGCTAACCCAGGATCCCATTAGTTAATCCAATGTTCGTCTTCAGAGGTCATCTGAGAGATGGAAGTGGGAGGAAGAACCACCAGTTCATACAGAGTGGAAGTCCTCATTGAGGGCAGACACCAAGGGATGGTGAGAGCAAGGTCTGGGAAGATCCCAGAGCTCTACTGTGATGTAAAATATCTGCATTTTCATCTCCAGGGGTAAGGAAGCTCAGGCTGGAGGGATCACCCTCTGGGGCTTCTAGGGGTTGCAGGGGAAACATATGTGGGTTGAGATCCCTTGCCTACTGGGGAGGTCTCATTTTCTGCCAGGTCATCCTAATCCTTAGAGCAAGGCTGAACTCACTCCTGAGACTTGGCACAGTGAGGTACAGCAGGACTATCAGTCCCTGCAGAAGCTGTGCTCAGTAAAGGTATGGGCAAGAAATGTTTTCAGGAGTTGGACTAGAGGAACAGAGAACACACTGGAGCAGAGGACAGGTGAAGTGCATGGTCAGACATTGGAGGTCAAGAAGACAAGGGGGTCCCACTGGAATGGGTGCTGGAGCAAAGCAAGGTTAGAAGCAGGAACCAGGGTAAAACAGGAAGAAATGTGGCTTCAAGCTGAGCCAGGAAGAGCTGCAGTGGTTTTCTCCTCTAGTGTCTGGGTGAGGATAAACCTGAGCTGCAGGTGAGTGTGAGGTTTATTGGTCCCTTACAAGCACCAGGACAAGGAGCAACAAGGTAACTTGGGGCAGAGTCTGGTGGAGCTACCACCACCAGGGAGACATAAAAGGCTAACACCATCCCACTGAAGGCATATTTAAAAATATAATATGTCTCTGAAAGCCACAGCTAAATAAAGTGTAGTTTAGGCTAATTATGTATGAAAAAACTTATACCCAGAGACAAGTAGAGCCTAGTTTAAATTAGCATGTTGCCTGATAATGAAGAAATTTGCTACAATAACAGCAACATAACTACCCAAATTCAACACTCTAAAAATAACTTTGTGAAAAAATGTGTTTGTTAAGGTAATTAATTCGAGAATTTATGTCACAAATATTCTGTTAAGTCTCAGGGTGCCAGAGTGTTTGGCCATTTCAAAAGGGAGGGAGGCAAATCCATCTTCCCCCATGGCTACACGGGAAGCATCTCTGATGAAGCCTCTGCATGCACTGCCTGATGTTGGGTAATATGAGTGTTCTCCCTTTTCATGAACATCCTGGAAAGACACTGTACACAAATTCTCCTCTCTTTCTGCTGTGAGCTGTGTCCCATTCTTTCTTCTTTGCTCTTTACCTGTGACATTTACTCCAAGTCTTTCAGACGTATCTTTGAAGAAGGACGTCTTGGTGGCTTTTGCAACACACTTGTGGCTTGGGTTATAGGTTTCAAATATATGCAGCAAGAATCTGGCAATACTGAAAAAATACTTACTTTGTACTGGAAGGAGTTCTGTACCTCAAGGATCCTCATCAGGATGGATGGAGCAGAGGATTCATTTCAGAGGAGAGATGTAACCCAGGGCTCTCAATGCAATTCCTACAGACACATCACTCAAACACAGGTTTGTCCAGCCAACTTCCTTGTGTAAACACCAACTTCATCATATTAATTAGACTGTAAAATTCATATGCACTCCCTCAATATTTGCAAATGATCTGCCTGCAGCAGAATCCTTTCTTTTTTTTTCTTTCTGAACTGCGCACACACACTTGTGACCCATAAGAAACTGTATGATAAAAAAGAAGTTTAAATACCAGCTGACCTAAGCCTGTAAACACTTGGAGAGAGCTGCAATTTACTCATCTGAATTCATTTCCCAGCAGTATATTTAAGAGTAGAATGTAATTTCAAGGTCTAATGGCTGATAAAGTTAATGTGCATGCTGAAGAAACAAAAGGTGCTGTCACTGCTGTAGATTCCAGTGTGGATCTGATTACTTACTGAGATGATTCTCCCCATGACATACTCAGCTACATTCTGTGGGGAGCACAAGGGCTGCAGGGGAGAGCCGGAGGATGTAGTGGGGCATGAGGAGGATGATGGGGCAGAGACAATGCTCTGGGAGCTGGTGACATGGGGGTGACATGGAGACAAGGGGTGGAGAGTAGAGGAGTGTGTTCAGGCAGAGGGTCAGAGCACAGAAAACACCAATTTCTCCATGGCTGGGAACAGAGGCAATGAACGGGAGCAGAGGTTGTGAGAAAACAGGGATTAACTGCTGGATGTAGCCTGTTATCCAGTTCCTGCAGCAAGGACAACCCCCAGACAGCACATGGTCCACTCTGCTCAGCCTGGAATGGCTGAGTTGAGTGCCTGGAAAGGCATCATCACTTGATGTCCTTGCTGCACTAAAGCTGTTTTCCCTTCCAAGGGTACCAGCTGGCACCTCATTGCTAAAACCTGGCTGAAGATCAGTTTGAAAATCAAGCTCTGCTTTCTTTTTTTTTTTTTGTGCAGAACTTGTGAGAACTCCTGTTCTCACTTGTGATTAAAGCTGGAAGCTGAAAAAATACTGAGACAAAAGGGAGGTGTTGTTTAAAGTATCCTCTGCTAGAGAGCTGGAAAAGTACATTTTGGGCTACTCTAGCCCAAACAATCTCATTTTGCTAAGCTGAACTGCAAGAGCTTTCAGTACTGAAGGCCAAAGCGTATCTCTTATCTTGGTGTACTTGTCAGGAACAGGAATTTAGTTTATAAAGAGGGGTTCAGTTTGGATTTAGTAAAGAAAATAAAGCCAGCATTGAAACTCCAGGGCTCCCTGATGAGGTGTCTGGACAGATCAGAAAGACATCCAGGTGCCTGAAGGGAAATGTGGCACCTTAACCCCTGATCTGCTCAGCTGAACTCCACAGCACCTTGTCTGCTATGAGAAAGCTCTCCTCCTGTCACTGTTTATTCTACTGAAGCTATTTCCTTCTGTGGAAAAGAACTTGTGGTGCCTTATGTCCCACGGCACAAATGCAGGTGAGAGGCCCTGTCTGACCACCTTCCCTGGCTCACCCTCCTTGGTGTACTCAGTATCCCAGCCCCTCTCCCCTGTCACCACCACACCTTGGTGCCTGTGGTGCCTGGGAAGAGCTGGTAAGCAGATGCAGGTTCAGACCCTTTTGAGAACATTGTCAGAGCACAGTGTCACAGGAAAAGTTGCCACCCCAGCAGGGCAAAGGGCAATTCTCATGTGCAAAGGATGAGAACCCTGCCTTGAGGGAGCAGCCACTGCGAATGCAGCATCATAGATGCACCCTTTGCTGGAAATATTTGGTGCCAAGCCTGCAACAGCCCAGCCAGAGAGCAGTGAGGTACAAATACCATGCTGTGGATGGTGTCCTCTACACCCTTCTCCAGGGAAGAAGGGCTCTGAGACCTCTAAAGCTTGTGTCATACATGCCCCAGGCCAGAGCTGCCATGGATGCATGAGGAGCCCATCAGAGCTAAGAGCCACCACATCAAATAAATTATTGTTCATCTGTGCCCAGAGAGGATTTCAAATGCTATGGCACAGGCCCGTGAGTGGCAGAGCTCCTGTGTAACCTGGGCAGAGAGCACCCAAGGAGTGGGCTGCTGAGCAAGGCAGCAGGTTCAACAGCAGATGAAATAACCAGGCAAGCAAATTCACTGCAAAATACTGAATGTCTTCTGTGCTGAGCCAGCCACAAAGCCTTGTATTAAAAGAAACAAATCAGGCCTGGAAAAGAAGAGAAGTAAAACCCAGGAAGACAAAGCTACTGATATGAAAAGAAAAGCCAAGGGCTGAAGTGAAGTTTACAGCATGTTCACCCCAGGACCTCCAGCTGGGACTGAGAGGTAAAGGTGATGCATCGATACAGAGGTGCTGCCACCAGGGGCCCTGCACACCTGCAGGGATGGGGCTGTCCCAGGTCCGACAGCTGCATCCGGGGCTGGGAGAGCATCTCTTCCCTGCTCTCCTGGAGGTCTGTGGGGAACGGCTGTTTCTAAGCTATTGCATATCCCACCCAAAGGCAGAGCTTAAGCCCTGATACTCAGCTTCCCCCGCCAATCTAGGCTAGTGCAGCAAGGCAGTGACAGCCTGCAATACCTGGAAACCATCACCAAAACAGTGACCTAAGGTCTTCCTCTGAGCACAGGGGTTTGGGTAGAGGTGGCAGAACAGACGTGAACTGAAGAAAAACTGGCCAAGACACATTTTTCGGAGAAGATTGAACAAAACAAGGATTTTAAACCAGTTCTCCCTGCACACAGAAGTATTTATTATTCATATAAAAAAGGGCAGTCACATGGTCAGGATAAAAATCACGTTCATAAATGGGAAAGGGAGCAACTGCTAATCCTCTGTCTAAGAGGGAGGGAATGTGATTGCAAGTAAAAAAAATTATGCAAGGTATAAAACAGGAAACTGGAAGCTGGTTACAGCTTAGGACAGCATATAAGTTGATAAACGCAAAGTAAAACCCTTCTGAGTAACAGAGATGTCTGTGCCAAGCACCCTGGCCTTGATGCTGCACGCAGAGCCACAGGCTGGGTGGCAGTTCAGGGACCTTTGTTGCCTGCCTCCCCTCATCTGCCAGAGATCTGTCTGCTACACAGGTAAAGCCCTTTGTAATGGGCAGGGTATCACTTCATTTTCCTAACTGTTCCTTGCACAACCCTGTCTTTGTCTTTCATGGGGCTTCTAAGCGCTAAGCCAGGTACCTAGAGCACTTAATTCTGCTACTGAGATTCGCAATTAGACATTGTAACACTGCAAGCATTCTAACAGTCTGGGAAGACTGTCTGATTATGCCATTAAAAACATCATTAAAATGTTGGATTTAAAAGAAAAAACCCTTAGCCCTAGAAAAACTCATTAAAAAGTCATTAGTAGGTGGGATCCCATGGCAGAAGGAGGTGGGTGTTTGTGTAATGGACCTTGCATGTGCACAGAAGGACCTCCTGGTGATTCCATTACAATGCAAGATTACGATGGCTAGACAATTTCAGTGCCAATCTATGGAGACCCTGTGGAGTCACAGAAGTGAAGCAAGGTTCTGCTGTGCAGAAGTCCCACTACTGCTTACAAAACCCAGGAAAAATAAATAAATAAATAAAAATTTGTCGCCAGCTCTATTTTGCTCCAGAGGTAATGTCATAAAACAACTCACACCCCAC
>NW_009953218.1:800623-804001 GCF_000747805.2 Chaetura pelagica
CACCCTCCGCCCCCCCGCCCCCGTCCCTTTTTCCAGGGTTCCTATGCACCAGCAGCCAGAAGGTGCTGTGCATCAGTGTGCACAACCAGTACAGAGCACACACCAGCAGTGCACCCAGGGCAGGAGGGCCCGTTTCAGCTCAAAATGTCTCAACAAGGTATAATACACCTAAGTACTTTTAATCTACCATCAGCAAATAAGTTGGTGGATAGCAAGGAAATGTACAGCATCATATTTTGCTAAGAAAAAATGTTTCTCCTGTGCTGATTAAATATCGAGCTGGCTATCAATGTTTATATGTCTTCACTGGGAAACAATTTTTCTGAGCATTTGGCCTGGCCTTTGGCATGTCATCAAGGGTGAATGTGCACACCTGGTGCACAGCAATAACCTAAACAGTTACAGTAGTTTGCTCAGAGAGCAGGGTGGCCACAAAACCCCACGTTTCATTAGATTTCCATCAGAGCCCTTTGCCAAATAATATGCTAAAACCTGGTAACATTTTTGGGGCTTGATGGTTTGGTTTTTTTTTTACTTAATTCTTTGTTGCACAAAAACTCAGTTTTATTTACTGCTCTTAAAGCCTTTTGATTTCTCAGCTGAACTCTGTTCAGTTGTGGAGGTTGCGGGAGGGAACTGAGGGCCCTGGGGAGCTGTGCTTATAGGGATGGAGCCTAAGCTTGTGCATGATGCTCCCAGACACGGTCCTGTTCCCTGTTCTGAAAATGCCCTCATTTATATGCAATAAAACGTCTTTGATGAAGGTGTCCAAGTGTCTGTTCTCAAAAATTCCTGAATCAGTAAAAGGTAAAGTAACACATAACCCTTTTCTTCCCCACACGGAGGCCAAGCGTGTTCCTGTCCCTGCAGATGTGGCAGCCCCAGCTCAGCAGCAGGAAGCCTGGTGTTGCCTGCTGTGTGCACAAGGGGGTTTTCTGGACAGCATCTGCCTCCCATTAGCCTGTAACTGACAGTTGACATCTATTTTACAGAAAACCAGTTAACATACCATTGTGGTAGCTGGAATAGAGTCTGGTAAATAATATCCACTTTCATGGCAAACAAGCTGGAGCTTCTTTTGTTTTCGATTTCCATCCAGCTGTGGTCATCAGGAAAAAAAACCACAATAAAACTGTGCAAAAGCTCAGGCAGGTTTACTGTTACACCCAGAGGAACTCCCAAAGCTATCCACTGGCAGTGATATTTTCCTACCCATTTCCAAAACCTCTGACATATTCACAGGAAAGGCTGACATTAACTGGTAGCTCACCCACCTGGGTTGTGGTGACCCGGATCCCTGTGCCTGCTGGCAGACAAGCTGCATGTGCTTCTGGGTACACCAGCAACAACTGAGGGGAGAGGACCTCACCTCTTGCTGTGTCTGTATGGGAGAGACTACCTTCAGGTTTCGAAAGTTTTGTGTGGTCACGGAGGCAAACATAGACCAAGGTAGAAGCCACCAAACTGCACATAAAGTGCAGGCTGTTGCTCTGCTTTTACATATATTTATAATATTTCAATAATGGTGCAGCTAAATATGTAATCAGAGTGGAGCCAAGTTTCTCAGAGCGTAAGTTCCTAATTTAGCTTTGACTATAGCCTGAAATAGCTACATGCAGGCAAAGCACTGTTTGAGGAGAAAACCTTTGCTAAGAGGGCTTGCCTGGGAACCTCCCCAACCCAGGTGGCTCAAAGAGAGAGCTGGCCACTTGCCAGGGTTTGTCCTATTCTTTGGATTCATTCCCAGAGTAGCTTCAGGAAACTTCCTGGCCCTTCTGCATTAAAAAAAAACAACACCTTTCCCTATAAAAAGTTAAGCCTTAAAATACACACTGGGGAACAGACCTCGGAAGCAAACAGCTTTACAGACTAGCAATCAGCAGCCTGAGGAGGAAAGGGACTGGACTGCAGTGAGAAATAAAGCCTCTCCTTGCATTTCCTTGGGCCCCTTTCTTTCCGCTTACAATAAATGAGCTCTTAGTGCTAAGCTAAGGCAGATCACTTGGACTTCCTCTGCAATACCCAGGTTGTTTTAGTGACGTGGTAAGCAAAGGGGTGAATTCAGCCTGGTTATCAGTTTGGACCAGCTGCAAACTGACAGCTGTCCAGGAAAGCTTTGCTTGAATCTGTATGAAAATTATCCATCTACCACATCTGCAACATGTTTCTCTGTTTCTGACTGCTGCACCCAGGACAAAAGTACTACCAAACTGAGGTTTTCACCCTGATTTCTTCAGGGAGAAGGAGAGCATTACTGCAGAAAGGTACTACCTAGGTTTGCTGAGACCAGTTCCTGTCTGTCATATGCTTCCTCACAAAGGGTGTAATAACCCAATTAAATTGTGTGTATACCATGGCACCAAGAAACCTCAGTTACAGCTCACACTATAATATTTAGCTTTGTTAGCTTTTGCTGCTGTTGAATATTAAGAAAAAACAACAACAACAAAACAAAACAGGCATTGCCTTCATGCCCTTAAGGGTGCAGGTGTGGAATGGGCGTGATTAGTACGTGAAGGTGACTACAGATACAGATGCAGGCCTGTATTTATTTACTGCTGTTGTGGAAGCCTGTATGCCATATGCTATACTTGAAGTTGCTGATTTTAAAGGTTCAGAAAATCATGTTAGGCATAAAAATACCAGGATATTGTCTTATAAATTATTACATTAACAAAATTATTTAGTCGCATTCTGTTGTGGTTCCTTGTCTCTCTTCTGCCTAGCTCGCCATTAATGTCGTGGTTTGGGAGAACTCAACAAAAAAGGAACAGCCCCATGGCCCCTCACTCAACTCCCCCACACACATACTCTGGGATGAGCAGAACAAAGCTCATGGGTAGAGACAAAGGACAAGGAGGGTTCTTCACCAATGAAGGTCCCGGGCAAAACAGACTCAACTTGGGGAAAAAATAATAATTTAATTTCACACTAATCAAACACACACAGGACACAGACAACACACAGAGCAGGGCTTGCGTAAGTTCCCCCACCCTTCCCTTCTTCCCGGGCCCAAATCCCTTTGTTCCCGGTTTCTCTCCCTCCTTCCCCCCAGCAGCACAGGGGGACAGGGGATGGGGTGTAGAGTCAGTTCACAGGCTGGTGGTTCCTGCTGCTCCTTCCTCGTCAGGAAGGAGGATTCCTTACAGTCCTTCCCTGCTTCCCCACAGGGTCCCTCCCATGGGAGAGAGTCCTCCACGAACCTCTCCTTCATGAGTCCTTCCCACGAGGTCCGGAGCTGCTCCAGCCTGGGCTTCCCACAGAGTCAGGGGCTGCTTCGGGAACAAACTCCCCTGGCACTGGGGTCTTCCAAAGCTGCACAATCAGAGTCCAGTGGCAGCAAACCCTCTGGCCACAACATCCAAGTCCACTGGCCAA
>NW_009953218.1:805815-836649 GCF_000747805.2 Chaetura pelagica
TTCTCTCCCTCCTTCCCCCCAGCAGCACAGGGGGACAGGGGATGGGGTGTAGAGTCAGTTCACAGGCTGGTGGTTCCTGCTGCTCCTTCCTCGTCAGGAAGGAGGATTCCTTACAGTCCTTCCCTGCTTCCCCACAGGGTCCCTCCCATGGGAGAGAGTCCTCCACGAACCTCTCCTTCATGAGTCCTTCCCACGAGGTCCGGAGCTGCTCCAGCCTGGGCTTCCCACAGAGTCAGGGGCTGCTTTGGGAACAAACTCCCCTGGCACTGGGGTCTTCCAAAGCTGCACAATCAGAGTCCAGTGTCAGCAAACCCTCTGGCCACAACATCCAAGTCCACTGGCCAAATTCACCCCTCCTGGTGCCTTCAGGGAATGTTCCACCACGTTCCTCCATGAGTGCAGGGGGACAGCTGCCATCTCGCCATGCGCTGCAGGGAAACTTCTGCTTGGGCACCTTCTTCCCCTTCTTCCTCACCAACCACCAGCACCGCTCTCCTTCCCAAGCACTGCTCTTCTTTTTCAGCACAACACTTCTTCTCCTCCTTCTCTGCTTAGGTGTTATAATCCTTCTTTCATGTGTTAATCGCTGAGGTGCATCTATTGTCCCTCTAATGGCTCCTTGGCTGGGTTTGGATCAGGGGGACCTTCTCAGCTCTTTCCAGAGCCGCTCCTGTGGCCCTTCCCTGCTACCAAAAACCCACCAAACCAAACCAGAACACATTCCAATGTGAAGGTTTTGGTTATTCTCAGCTCTTGTTTTCAGGGTTTTTTGTGCTATAAGGAAGAAATCTTGATAGAGCAATGTTAAGTATGGATCATAGAATTAGGGCTGGAAGACCCCTGAAAGGCAGAGAGAGGAAGAAAGATAAATCCTCACCATCAATTTATTTCTGAATGATGTAAAATATATCCTAACAGCATTCGAGTTTGCATTACTGTTTGGGTCAGGAGCAAGTTGAAATCCAAACTGGAGGTCAGGGTGGTGGCTGAAAAGGATGTATCATGAAGAAACATCCCAGTTATCAGGGGATACAAAATACCCGGACTAGGCTCGTTTGCCCAGCACCTCCCACCCAGTGCCACTTTTACATGCTCAGGGAGAGGTTTGGGGGCCTGTAAAGAATTTTCATCAAAGTGGGGAAAAGAAAATACTTTTACATGCATGCTAACATGTCCAGATTCAGCACTTGAAAACATTCTATTGTGTCAACAAAATGAGGTCCCTGTCATGGCAAGGTAGATATACCTGCTGTGAAATAAAAATCCAGTGGCACAAAACAATTATACTAATGGCAATGGAATTCCTGGCATATGCACATTCTTCATCAGACACTACCCAGGAAATGTGCAGTTTAACCAGTGTAAACCAGTTTATCAAGACAACCATAACCTGAAGACAAATATTTTCTTTATTCCTTATTCCCTTATTAAGACTATACCTACAATGGGAACGACTCTCTAGTTCACACAAATTTTATCAGTTTGCAAGCAGAGACTCTTGCAGTGCACTCAACCTCTTTCCTTGCAAAGGCACCTTTTCCAGTTCAGGGTAATGCCACTAACCTGATGTTGAAGGTGGAACTGCAGTGCTGTAAAATACCTTCCTCCCTTAGCAGTAGGCACTGATCCAGCTCCAAGTGTCAAAATCACAATGATGGGCACTTAATTTTCTACTGCTGTGAGTAAATCTAGACATCTAGAAAAATGTTCCTAATTGCAGATTGTTTTTTCTGCGTTTGTGGGTTTTGTACCTCTACTGGAAATTAAAATCCAGTCCCTCAAGTACAGTCAACTCCATTGTCATCAATATTGAGCTTAATGCCTGCAAGTTTACAAACAAACTAGGGTAAGGACAGACAGGAGAACAACACCTTAGTACCTCACATACCCTCACTTGGCTCTTACAGACCACAAGTGCCTGTGTTATTAGTCCAACAGTTTTATGGGATTATGCAATCCTTTATGAGCTGCCAGTCACTTGATTGTGCTGAATTGCTGCAGGTGATGGTATTTTCTATAGAGCTGCCAGGTAGCCCACTGCAGTGAGTTTTGCTGGTAAGCTGGGCACTGAGCCCCAGCTTGGAGATGCTGCCCAGCAGAGGAATACTTGACCAGGTGTCTGCAGCATGAGATCACCCCTGGGTGCACGTTTTTCCCCTAGTGCACCCACAGGTAGCTCAGGCACCTACCATGTCCCTGCTCCAGCATTCACCCATCACAGCCTTCCCTGTACACCCAACACAGTCAGAGCAGAGTCCTGGAAACTTGCTGTGCCCAGCTTAGGGTGCTGATCAGGAGAGGGGCTGTGATGCTACTGCTGTGCCTGCTGTGGCCCTTGCACATGCAGGTGACACAGGTGGCACATGCAGTTGCCTCAGTAGCAGGGTGTGCTGCTGGATCCATGTGGAGGACACAGATGCTGATGTGCACCTGGGCCAGGGTGAAGAAATAGTCAGGGTGGGCAGGATGTGTCCACAAGAGGAAAGGATCCTTGGGAGAAGTGGGTAGGAGATGCCACAGCACTTGGGAGAAGATTTCCAAACACACACTGCCACTGTGCCGTTGCCCAGTACCATGTTGTCTTGAGAGGTGTTAATTCTGCTTCTTTCTGGCAGGTTGCACCTATATAGGTAACATCCGTAGGCTGTTTCTCATGTGTGTAGTGGTGGTCACTCCAGACACTCACACATACAGTTCCCAGTGCACTGAATTCATCATGCCTTCCTGCAGTTGGGAGCTCTCCCACTGGAGCTGGAGAGAAATAGGAGGAGCTGGCCTCCATGAGCTGTCTCAGCTCCATGGAGAACTCAGGCCCTCCTGTTTCTACCAGAGGCAAAGTATCAAGGGTACCTTTGCTCAGAGAGAGGCAATAACTCCTAAAGGATTCTGCACCAGAGTGCTTGAGGACACTAGGGACACACTCATTGAATGCCTTGTCCAAAATGCAACGCATGACCCTAGACCTGACAGTGTTATGTGTTTTCTAGATTTAAAATAAAGCAGCATCACACTCTGCCACATCCACCTTCCCTGGAGCTCTTAGCCCCATCCCAGTGAATGCTGCCCCTATTTGTAGAGACCCCAGCCTCTTACAGAAGTCAGTTTGCATAAGTAGCTCTTTGTGAGGGGTGTTGCAACGAGGCAAAAGATGCCTAAAAAGAACTGATCCCCTCTGGTCTGCAAACTGACCAAAGATGGTTGCTTCACCTCTAGGACAAGAAGAAAAACTTCATTATTTGGATGTCATTTTCTACAGGAAATTTGCCTTTTTAGGACATGCTCATGATGTTTGCTTAGCTTTGGACTTGCTGAGAATTTGAAATAGGATGCTAAAATACCATGTTCGTATGCTGGTTGTTCATGTCACATAATACAGGACCACAAATGTAAAGCAGTAAAGCAGCAACCAGAAAGAAAAGGTATTTGGCCACCATAGCCAAGCCTTTGAGCTTATGAACATCATAAAAATAAGAAGAGGATCCATCCATGTATCAGATGTTAGTAAGAAAGGACATTTCATGAGTTACACAAAAATAACCTAATCCTACAGAGCTCAAATCAAAGTAAGCTGCACTTTTCATCTATAATTAGTACTTTCATGTTTGCCAACAAGACCCCAGCAGCGCTGGTTCCCATTGGAAAACTCCATATAAAATCATAACAAACAGCCCAGTAAAATTGTTATGCTTGCTGTTTTTCATCTCCAGCTTGGACACATCAGAGGTTGTATCAGGCTACACTGAGACAGCATGCTGTTGCAACATGAAAAGCATAAAAACAGCACCAAATGTTTCACTCAAAGGCAGCCATTTATACTATTCTCCTGGAGACAGACAGCTATTTTCTCATTATTTAAATAGGACCCAAACACTGTAAGAGAAGCTGCAAGTAACAGTCTCCTTATGTCTCTACAAAGGAGGCTTCCCTAGCTGCTGGCATTAAACCAGCTTTTATTTGACAGCCATGCTATAATTACATCTGGGTCAGGAAGCATAAACTGACAAATTTTATTTGGAAACAATAATTGGGAAAAGAAGCAATAATCAAGCAGAGCTAATAATTTGGGATCCATCTCACCCTCCTTGAAAAGGCTTTCCACAGATTCTTAATAGCATAGGAAATAATGGAGAAAATGCACACCCTGAGGAGTATGTGAGAGAAATTGTGCTAAAAAAAAAGTAGCCATAACCAGAAAGATATGTGATGAGCTCTGAAGTCTCAGCTGAATGCTTTGGAGTGAGGAAGTGAAGCAGTGGCCTGAGAGTTCTATAACAGTTGGGGGATTTGGCCACTCTAGTAGGAAAGACAAAGTTTCCGTTTCCAGATCTCTGGAAGACAAGACACCAACTTGGTTATCCATTTTTTGCTGCATTCAGTGCTGATTTCTGAACTCCTGCTAATTCCACTGACTAAATTATTTTTCCTTTAAAGTATCCTACTGTGAATTGCAGGGAGGTGTCTAAGGGCAAGTTACCATACCCTAGGCCACAGGATACTTGCAGAAGGCAATTATTCTTCTATACCTTTTGGAGCTTCTGGTAGTTCAAGCAGATGCCTGACTGAATGAGATCATTGGTGGCTGATCTGCAGCTATGACATATATTTATAAAAGCAGTGCCAGGAGGCCAGCAAGGATCAGGAAAATGGTTACAATGGCATTACTGACTGTTTGGCTTGACTTTCTGCCTGAGGGAAGCCAGCCAGTCATTTCAGTGTACAAGATATTTTTGATGCTTGTGCTACAAGACATAAATTTGGTCTAATGAGGACCAAGCAGACATGGAAACGAGACCTTCCAGGGAACAGCTTCAAACTGCCAAGCTTCTCACCCAGCACCTACACCAGCCACCTGAGCTCTGCACGCTCTTGCTGCAGCCCAAGTGCTGCTCCAGGGTTTTCAGCACACCTGCCTCTCCTTCAGCTTCAGAGACACAAGGTGGGAAGAGCAGGTTGTCACATCAGATGTGTAAAGTTGAGCAGTGTGACATCTCCTGTGTGACCCTGTGGAAAAAATATATCCCAAATAAGTGAGTGTGAAGATGGTGTCATCCTGAGTGTGCCATGGAGATCAGGAGCTTCAGCAGACCACATCAGGGAGAAGCTATTCACTGTTTGATACACTGCTAGCAGGTCATGGCAAGCACAGCCCTGGCCCTTCCCCAGGAGCAAAGTGGATAAGTCCTTCAAACCCCAGGATAAGGAGATAACATTTACAACAGAAGAGATGAGCTTTGTAGTTTCTAGGACAGGTTAGCTTCAGATGTGTTTTGTGAAACAGGCATAAGATCATCCCCTCGCTTTGTCAGGGAGGTAGACAAGACATCAGCTGATCAAGAGAGCAGTGGTCGGTCTGTCTCACTTTGTAGATTCAAAACACTGCAGTACCGGCTGTGTCTGTGAGCTGCAGAAAGGAGCAGCACCCACTTGCCTGTGCCAGCTCCTGGCCTGGAAATAGGTCAAGTGCCATCACGACAGCAAGCCAGTCAGCATCAGACAGTAAGGAGTAGGGGAAACTCTTCTCTCTCATGTGTTTTCAAGCCCAAGGATCAGGCTGGGCCTGGGGAGAGGCTGTCTGAGGAAGAAATAACAGGAGAGAGAAGATGGGGCAGAAAGATGAGGTGAACTTGTCTGCAGTTGAGGAAGGGGCCCTAAATGCATAAAATGAGAGAGATCACGGAAAGTAAAGGAAAAAGAGAAAAAGTCTGGGCATGGGTGGCCCTGGAGTAAGTCATGGAGAAGGAGTACTTAAGAGCACAAAAAAAAGTTTCATTGCTAGTATAGTCAGTTAAGGATAGGTTCATTTTCTTTAACAGATTTTAGGTTAAGCAAGATATATTTAAAACACATTGAGCACATTGCCTCAGCTGAGCAAATGGCTCTGGCATTCCACCAAGGGTTTAAGGTCTTCCCAGCATATGGTTTTATCACCTACATCTCCCCATGAGCAGAACTTTGGTTTATTCAGTTCTCCTGCTCTGAGCAGGGCAGGCACTTGTGTGACAATGTGGCCACAAAGGGCCATTGGGATCTTTCAGAATGTCCATGGCTGGTGCAAAGATGTGCTGCATTTTCAATTGCTGATGTTCTTTAGCTGCAATTGCTTGTGAAATAAGATAAAGGTATATATGTGCATACCCAATGGCTCACATTGAGGATATGTGGTGTCCTACAAAACACCTTCCAGGGGAGGAGGACAGCCCTTCAAATCATTCATGACCATATTAAATAAAAAAGGTTAATGAATCCTTTGTGTACTTGGGATTATGAAACAATTAAACAGATAAAATTATTTAAGACCAGTAAGTTGGCTCTTCTCCTATTTTTAACAGAGATTCACAGAGCTCTGTACTTATAGCAAAGCTCTGACAGAAGTAAAAACCCCAGATGTTCCTGAAGAGAGAAGAAAACTTCTGTGGTCACCAATGTAAGGTCAGATCCTCATACACTGCAAAGTCTTTCACACTTTCCAATATTCTTTTCAAAATACTGATTAGCACTGTGTTCCTAGCAAATATCAAAATATCGACACAGAGATGATGCAACAAACAATACTTCTTATTCCCACACAGTTCTTCCCCTCCAGGCTACAGATTATTTAATGGGAGAATTGGTTATTTCAAATGAACAGTTCATGACAGTATTTTCATAGCCAATCGAGCAAAACTGTTAGCTCTTCTCTCTCTAATTGCTTTTGATCAACAAAAGAACATACACTCTTAAAAATGTTTTGACACAGCTGGAACGGCTCTCTCTTTAAAGAGACTGATGTGTAAAAGAGCAAGCAACAGACAATGATGACAAGATAAAGAAAGGGGGGCAAATCTAACACATTTTCCCAAAGAATCACTTGTTACTTCAGTATTTCTGCAGACAAATGCAGTTAGTCCAGAGGAAAACTTCCTATGTCCTTCAGCAGCCCCTGCCAGAAGAATAATTTCTTTGGATCAGCTCCTGCTACCACTCAAGAAAACACCAATTCTCAAGTATTTATAGGGGAACAAGTTACTAGCTTGTGTTGCATGAGTCAGGTTTCTCACTGGTGGCATTCAAACAAGCTACAAAGATTAACTCAGATATACAGTACAGTAAAACCTGCCACGGTATACCCATAATTGATTTTAGGCTACAACTCTAGTCATAACATAAGTAGAAGCCATGTAATCCTAAACTCTAGTGGAAAGTGTGATCTGTCAGCACTCAGGTTTTAACAGATTTCTGTAAAACACCTTGTGTAAAAAAACCTCGGTCCCTCATTGCTTGTCCTTCGTAATTCATTAAGCATTAGTGTATCACACAGAGAACCAACTGATACCATGGTCTTTAAAGATTAAATAGAAATTAATGCTCATTTTCAGCCTACTTCCTTTTCCCAAATCCTGAAATAGGGAAGAGAGAAAATGAAAAATTTGAATCCCAGTTATATTTTGGGATGAGAATAAATGGAAGTTCTTGTACATTCAGAAAAACCACAGGGAAGCCTCCTAGCACTGTAAAGCCACTGGCTTGTCCCTTCACTGGGCTCTGGGGTGGTCAGGGCTCTGTTTCCCCACAGAGTTCCCTCCTGCATGAGGTAGGATGGAGTTTCAAGGCTGTCTCGCCCCTTCTGTGGCATTCACTGTCTGAACCTCAGCAGCCATCCCCTTCTCCCCTCCCAGTGCCATGGATCCCACCACTGACAGCAGAACTCTGTAGAACCCCCATCTCAGCCACCAGCCTCCTCCTCCTTCCTGGCTCAAGGCATCAGTTCCCTTTCTAGGGCCAGGAGCCTTGGGCTTTGCCTCCATGAAAAAGCCCCTGCCAGAGAGCTCGAGGGACATTTCCAAAAAGGTGATGCTGGTGAGAGGGTCACCGTTCAGTTCCTAGCCAGAAATGTTAGATCTGACCTATGAGCTCAGGAATAATAAAGCAGCAAAACCAATCAGTGAGTACACCTGGTTCAGACCACAGTGTGCTCTCTGGGAAGGACATGGCTGTGCTCCAAGTGGGTTACTCATCATTCCACTCCTTTCTTCCAACAAGGACCTTGATTTCTGAACATTTAAGAGTATAATTAATCTGTTTTTTTTAAAAAAAACCTTTGTATATAGCATACATTGTCTGCTGACCAAAATGGTCACCCTTAGGATTTCAGCAGAATAAGGGAATGCTCAGCTCTTCCAGAAACCGAATCACTCAGAATTACCTACCTAATTATGGATTTAAAAGCTTCACTTCTAACATGCCGGTTTGAAAAACGTGGCCAGCTCCTTCCTGGTTATACATGGCAGCTGTGAAAAAATATATATATATAAAAAAAAAAAAAATACAAGAGAGTGTCTCTTTAGCCCAAAACATCTTATTTTGGCAGCCAAAATAGTGTCTCCTGGGAGCACATGGAGGATATCTGTGTTTAGCTGGGAGAGATGAACTGACCAGATGTGAGACAGGAAGGATGGGATGATACGATGATTTGTCACGTCAAATCCATGCTTGGTGTGAAATTCCAGTCACAGTTTAATCCTCTATTTCAAATAGCTGGAACTGAGGCACACCAAAGCCTTTGAAGTTGAACTGCAGACTCCAGAATAGTAGAAGGAAAACAGGAGCACCGGGCACCTCCTTCATGGCTTCCATCGGCTCCATCTACCCATTTTCCCAACACAGGTACTCCTTCTGGAGAAACAATGTGATTTAGAAAATCATGCTCAACTTCACACGATCACATTTTCTTCACAGCCCTGAAAAAGAAAGGTGAAGACCCAGGGATTAGGCCATACCTTTGCAGCACTGCCTTTTCCCAGCCTTAAAATGATCACGCCAGGGGAGGTTTAGATTGCATATTAGGAAAATATTCTTCACTGAAAGGATTGTCAGGCACTGAAACAAGCTGCCCAGGGAAGTGATTGAGTCACTGTTCCCAGATGTATTTAAAATACAACAAATAGATGTGGTACTTAGGGAGACAGTTCAGTGGGGACCTGGCAGTGTTAGGTTTATGGTTGGACTTGGAGATCTTAAAAGTCTTTTTCAACCTAAATGATTCTATAATTCTATAAATGTAAACCTGCAGGAATCCAGCAGAGCCCACGTGACACATCTAATCCTGCACCAGTAGCAAACTTCTTTGCTTTTTGTTCTATTTTTTTTCCTCTTTGCTCTGTAACTCCCCTAGAAATTTCCCAGTCAGATTTCTTCTAATTTTGCCTTTTTTCCCCCCATCCATCAGACATCAGTTCTTTTTACTCCTGCGTTCCTAATGTAGCTTGAAATTAATGCAGCCTTTCTATTTATGTCTCGGCCTCCTCAATGATGTATGCACAGTTTGAGGAGAGAAATAATTACAGGCTGTTGCGGAAGAGCACAACAGGCTGGTGTCATTACCAACCAGGCAAACTCCAGCTTTGTTTGGAATTTGCAGCACTTGGGATGATTATTTTATTTTTTTTAAGATGTTTGATCTGAATGTCGTTTCTCTAGACAACATAATAATTTAAATCAGATCAGGACACAAGCAGTTTCCTACTGTTCCTAAGTGATGCCTGCAGATTTTTCTGAGCCACAGAAAAAAAGTGCTGAAAGGACATGTCCCTGCTGCCCCCTGGGCAGGACAGTCCCTCATCCAGGGATTTTTAAGCCCAAATAAGGAATAGGAATATTTTGACTAATACTTTAACTGAAAGCACTCCAGACAAACACATCTAATTCCAAAGATACAAAATTCAGGAGAAAAAACCAAGTCCCCTTTGCACTGGTATGTCTCTTGGATCTGTGGTATATTCTCCAACTGTGGATAATTCACTTCTTGCCAGAAAATAATGGTAAACCTTTCAGTACTATTTAAGGGAAGAGGTTCAGTTGTAATCCACGAGGAGCAGCCATGGCTGTGAATTTCATATCATGACGATTGCAAATGAGAAGAAAACCAAGGGACGTTTTACCTGGGAGGTTCTGACCTGAAGAAGATGCTAAACAACAATAAAACATGAAAAAAAGAAAAACAGGATTAAAATTTTCCAGTGTCTTTCTAATGGCTTTTGGTGGGGTATCCTGCTGTGGTCCCAGGATATCTGGATAGAAAAAGCAGTGCTAATAAAATTAATATGCTTTTTATTAAAAAAAAAAAAAAAAAGATACATCAGTCCTCCGAGGTTGCTGTGGCTGAGATTAACTCTGGCTGGAAAACTGCTTTCCCATGCTATGAAACTCCAGAGGTACTATAATCTCTGGAATTTTTCACCAAAAAAGAGAAGGTGGGGGGAAGTCCAGAGCAAATACCAGAGAACAAGACAGAAGAGTTATAAAAAAAGCAAACCCAAAACTTTCATGACATATAAGGCCTAATTTCTGTAGAGCCCCATCCAGAGATGCTACATATTGTTGCTTTGCAAGAGGGATTTTAATGTGCTTCTTGAAGCAACTGGGGCTTAACTTTTTTATTTGTCATTTCTATTCAATAGCTAAATTCAGTTTCCATTTAAAAATAGTTGTTGACTCTTCTTAATTTGTTCATTGTACAAATGCCATGTATAATAGGAATAAAGGCAGGAAATAAAGAAACAATTGCTTATGAAAATGAGATATTTTAATGCAATTGAAATACTTTGGCACTTTGTATTATTTAAATAAAGCAGCACTTTTTGTTTAACATTGCTATGAGGGTTTGTTTTTTCCTTAAAAAAAAAAAATTGAGTTACAGCCCAGGAACCAAACCACAATTACTCTGAGTATTCTTAGTGCACACTCTGGACAGTAGACTACTGCATAACCTCATGGTCTAAAGATCTTTGCAGGTCTTTAAGTTGGTAAACTGGGATAGCACTTGTCTTAATTAAGCATAGGCTAGACTAGTCTGACCTAATCATCTAAGATCACTCCTCTGACAAAGAGAAGAGAGCATGTCCAAATGGCAGATCATCTCAAGTGTTCAAGATTTGCAGATTGAACTGCCTTCTGCAGGTCTAGCTGGCCCAAGCACAAAGCAGGAACTAGAAGAGTACTTTTATCAGAAGTACTTACTCTTAGATTAATAAAAAGAGAGAGAGGATTGTGTGTGTTAGTAACCTGATGAAACTAAAGCCAAGCCATTAATTTGTTCACTTTCACATGAACTGTTACATTCATTACTAGGAAAAACAAACAAAAAAACCAAATATAGACACAATAGAATGTGTAGCATTTCAAAAATTACTGGTTCAGGTAAGCAACTTTATATACAATTGTAGATCAGAAATCAATTTAAAAGGAAAGGAAAACAATTTCTATAGTCTGTAAAACTTTAATCTGATAGGAAGCCACGTTAAAAATGTAGTTGCTTCAGTTCTACTCCAAAAAGTACATAAAATATCTCAGAGGGAAATCTCATTACACTACAACAACAACAATAGAAACACTTTTTAGTTGATCAGAAGAGCAATTGTAGAGAAATACCTGTGAAGGCAGTAAGCAGAAAATAAAATGGATGGATTTTGCATACTTCAACACAAAAAAAATCAGGAGTCAGAGTCAAAAAACAGGGAGCCTCAGCTCTGCAGACCTCTCCATTCAGAAGGAGGTAGGACCTGTGCCACTTTGTGTGCTCTCTGACATATTCATCAGTCATCTAAAAAAACCAAAAAAGGTCAGAGACAGGCATTGCTGAATGGCACTGAGACACACAGAAACTCATGTGATAACCTTTGGGACATGGAGTAAAATACCTGAGACAAAAACCAAGGTGCCAGGGACCTTTTATTTGACCCAATGATGCCAAAGTAAGGTCTGGAGCAAGACTTAGTCCCTCCCTATGAGTGCAAAAATCAAAATTACTTCTCCAGAGCATAGTAAGAAGAAATAGCCGCTGCTTACTGGCCACAGCAACACAAGCACTGCACCCCTACCCCATGGCATTGCCTCGGCAGGTCGACAGTGTGCACCACAGCCCCTTGCACAGAGCCCCTTTGTTTCTTGAGAAGTGTTGGATTTCACCCACAGCTCAACACAGAATCTCTCTGCCACGTTTTATTTCCTTTCACTTATGAGGCAGAACAACCAAATTTGCAGCGTGCTCACCCCAAGCTGACTATCAAACAAATGTACAATTACATATTTGAAGAGATGTGGAACATGAAGATTATTCTGACTGGAAAACTACCCTACTCCTTATTGAAACCAGCATTCATACAAAAAAAAGAAAAAAAAAAAAAAAAAGGCAGCTGTATTTCAATGTGATATTTTGTAAAATGTTAATACTGTGATGGCTATATGATTACTGAAATGTTTGTATAATTGGAGGATTTAGGATATGCAGAGCTTTTGAAATACACTGGGTTTGTCCCTTTCAGTAAGATGGCTCACACTTTCTTTTCAGTCATTAATTTTAAACTAATGCATCTCTTTTAAAATATTTCCTCTTATGATAGTACTAGGAGGAAATTCAGTTGGGCCAATTTGCTTTCTCTGTACTGTTTGTTATTGTACATCCTTCCACCATGTCTCTGCATTCATCTCCTCTCTAGACTAAAAAAATACCAACTATTTTTTTTCTGTTGTATTTCCCAGAGATCTTTTCCTGCTCTCATTAATTTTTATTTCCCAGTTCAGAGCACTCTCTGCTCTGCTAAACAGCAGGCAAATAGAACGGGAGCTGCGTTTCTGGTAAGGTGGACAGCAAATTCCTTGAAAGGAAAAATAATAGTGCCAAGTAATTTTTTTCCCGCTCTGTCCCTTATACAATCTGGCACTTGGGTTGTTATTTTTAAATCACTAAGTACATCGACTAGAGGTTTTCTCTAATCTGTCGACAGTCACATCTAGCTTTTTCCCTCCATCCCGCCTGCAAATTAATCCAGCGTCCCCTGGGGTAAATCCATCCTTGAAATCATTCCTGTCAGCAGCTCGTGAAGGTCTTGGCCAGCTCACCAGTGCAAGCACTGATCCCAGACCTCATCACCTCGGCAGGGACACAGCTGCTCGGTGCCATGCTGGGCTGGGTCCTGTCCCCCAGCAAGGCCACCCCATGGCACGAAGCCAGACAGAATTCTGTCTCAGCAGGAGGCATGCTCAGGGATTGCTCTTATTAATCCTCCACCAGGGACAGAAATACTTTTTGTCTCCACCCCATGCTCTAACCTGAATGGGTTGTGCTCCCCCTCACATGCACGAAAACACAAGACAGTTAATTGCTCTTCCCAGTCTGCCTGCTCTAAAGGGGAAATAGCTACTGCCAATGAATAAGAAATTGCACATTTGCATATTTTTGCTTTTGCTTCCCTAACTTAAATATTTGGTGTCATTTGCAAACTATGGATCCATTTTTTTCCCGTCCTTTTTTAAGATTATTAATATATCGAGCAAATAACTCCATGGTTCACCTACAGAAGGTTCAGCTGGTCTGCTGAACAGGGCCAGTTTCAAAACCGATTATTTTCTTTCCCTCTTGATTAGGAGAAAAAGGTCTCAAAAAGTGTTTGCTTCACCTCCTGTCTACCTCCCTTATTTGAGCCAAGGTATTTCCACAAGACATTCAAGGCATCAGAGCTCCATTTGATGGAGACTCTTTCCTCTGAGCTCATGGAAAAGACACAACCACAGCTCCTGAGGAGCTCATCCTCTTGGGAGAGTCAAGATATAAGACACAGTGACCACCAAGGAGCAGGGATGACTCACTTCACGCCTTGAAGCATTGACTTTGGGTGACACAGCCCCAGCAAGGTGAAGGAGCATCTCTGTGAGAAATGCAAATCATGCCTGGCTGCCTGAGTGCAAAACCTATTGAAAACAATGGCCTGATCAATTTTTTATTTTCTTTTAACTGGAATACCATTGAGAAGAAACTCAACCAACAACACATAGGCTTGGCCTCAAGTAACTGTGGTAGAATAAAAAAAAAGTCTCACTGGCATTCTTAGGTTACATGAGCTATTTTGCAGAATCGTAGAACTGTCACAGTTTGAAAAGACCTCTAAGATCACCAAGTCCAACCATCTACCCAGGAGGCAGGAGGAGAAGGGAAAAAAAAACAACAACAACCCCCCCACACCACAAACCCCCCAAAAAACAAACAAAAAAACAACAGCTAAAGAACCCTGACAACCACAACCCTCACCATGCTCAACAGAGCATATCCTGAAGTGTCATGTCTACAGGTTTTTTTAATACCTTCAGGGATGTTGAGCCTACCACACCCATGGGCAGCCTGTTCCAGTGCCTGACTACTCTTTCGATGAAGAAATTATTCTTAATATCTAGTCTAAACCTCTCCTGGTGCAACTTCAGGATGCTTCCTCTGGTCCTACCATTATCCACCTGGGAGAAGAGACCAACACCCACCTCACTACAACCTCCTTTTAGGTAGTTGTAGAGAGTGACTAGGTCTGCCCTCAGCCTCCTCTTCTCCAAACTAAACAATCACAGTTCCCTCAGTGTCTCCTCATAGGAGGTGCTTTTACACAATTGCAAGATACTCACACCCTACAAGAAACAGCTTCCCTTACTTGCGGGTCTTACAACTATTTTTTTCTCTCCCTCTTAAAAAAATTCTTAAAGGATAATATCTGAGAATAATTAATTTTCTAGTTTATCTGCAGAGAGTTTGATTAAGGATAATTATGTTTTATGGTGCTTGAGAGAATGCAGAAAGCAGTTCCCTGTCAGCTTTCCTGCTGAGAGGATCCAAACTTGCAGATAACTCTGAAGCTCATCATACTGATGACTACTTTGCCACTTACTCAAGGCAACACACCTGGCATTGTGTTTTGAAATAGGCAAAGTGCTGAACTCACAGTGCTGGAAGCTGTACTTCTTTAATCAGAGACACCTTAGGGAGACACAAATGCAGACTCAGGTCCTGAAAACTGGCTCATTTCCATGTATCCACGTCTATCTAGAAGGGCTGTGGCTTTCAGAACATGAAAAAATCCCTCCTTTGCCCAAGCCTTGTCTTTCTGCCAAAATAGGGAGCAGCAAAGTTCTTCTGCAACACCAGCTTTTGCAAGGGGTTCCTTGGGCTGGGGGTTGAATAACACACAGAATAACATCCATGACCCCACCTTCCATTATTGTAGCAGCTATGGGTGAAACTTAGAAGGGCACCAGCCTTCACCCCTAACCTACCCACAGGAAGGGCCTTTTGATGTCCTCTTATGCTCTGCCTCTTCCATATCTTGCTGCTGGACATCCCTGTATCACCTGATACCTTCCTTACTGATAGAACTCTTTTCTCTATTTCTAACATATCAGACACAGTATGCCTTTCATATTCTTCTTGCAATAGACCAAGAGAAGAAAAACTAGAAGTTAACTTGTGTAATTGAAGAACAATACATCAAAAGACAAGTACCAAGGACCAGTGAGATGCACCAGTGTAAACAGTTTTTCCATCCACACCACATCAGCTCTAGGTTTGCTCCACGCTCCTCACTGCCAAAACATGTCCTCATCGTGGTCCTGGGAGGACAGCCGGGCATCTCAGTGGGGTGGGTATGGGAGGGGTCCCTGTCATGCACCCACACCCCAAGCATCCACCCTGGGTAGGGCTGGTGGAGCCACACACAGCCTCAGCTGCCAGCCAGGAGCAGCACTCACTGCACACACCAGTAAAGTGCTCCAGTGCTTTCATCACTCGCATTCGTGTGACCAACACTAATTAACTGCTTAATTACATCCCAGTGAGGAGCAGTTTTTCTCTCCACAGAAAATATTACTGATATTACTGCAGGGCCAGCACTGGTGGGGGCACAGGGAGAGCAACAGAAACCTACAGTTTGAATAAGGTGTTATCAGAGCAGATTTTTTTCCCCTCTACTGTTTTAAGTTATCAATTGTTATTTAACTAGAATTTAGCAACTGCAATACATGTTTATACAATGTAACAATTGTAGATGACTAAAAAGCCACTTGATTAAAAACATTTGAAGGCTGATAACATTGCAATTCATTTTGTTTCATAGTTCCTGTTCTCCAATATTTTTTTTGCAAAAATTGGCACTTAACCTTATACTACTGTCCCATTCAATCAAAACTAAAGTAATCTAGGACATTTGATTCCATCTGTTAACAACCCTGTTAAACAAAATAGATGAAGTCCCAACTATATATACATAACAAAATTTCCTGAGGACAGTTTTATCCCAAACTTCTTGTAAAATGAGAATGAGTTGGAAGAAGTCAGAGATATCCTGAGAGGCAGGGGAGGGCACAGCAGTCTCATGAAGCTGTTCCAGGAGAGTGTGGGGAGATGCTGGTCATCTGTGCAAGTTTTCAGGTGGCCATGACCTCTCCAAAGATGAACAGTGCTCCCCCAGCTGCCACTGAAGAAATTAATTCTCGATGGGCCATCTTACTCTGTGCAGAGAGGAGCAAAACCAGGCAACTCCAGCCACTAGAGTCCATCTTAAAAGTTAGAAAAGAAAATGTTTTTTAAAAAGAGAGCAGGAATAAATCACAAGCTCAGCAAGGGTGTGGCAGCTAAGACTGTCTCATAAGACTTTGAAATAGGAAATTAAAAACACCTCTGCAACACAAGCAGGCAAATGCAATGCCAGCTAAAGGTAATGATGTGGCACCTCAGGCATAATCCCAGCACACAAGGTCCTGCAGCCATCTGACTTCACATTAATGTTTGTTTGCTAAAGCAGCTGATGGACAATTTGAGTTGCTTCCAGGGTCATGACTGAGCTGCTGGGCTGGAGACTGTCTCCATGGAACACACACCTCACACCTTTCCCTTTCATGGTGGCCAGGGCTGCAGTCCCACCAACCATAGCTGAAGATGAGGATGTGCCCAACGAGTCAGAAACTGCCCTTCACTCATGCATGAGGGATGCCAGAAATACTGAGGGGCACCTACCCATCAATAAGCCTGATAACAGAGGGATGTGGGGCAATGTCTTTAAAAAGCACTATAGAATTGCAAGGCTTTCCCTCAAAAATGCTGGCTGTCAGCCTCAGTCTATTGACACCACTACTGAAACCTTCTTATGAGTATGTCATATTTTTGTAACTCACAGAAAATTTGGAAGAGTTAGAGAGTCCTTAGGACACCTTCCCCAAAACACAGCCAGTAAAAATGCTTTAATTTTCCTTAAGATACTGAAGAAAAAGATAAATGTTGAATTGGTACTCAGGCATCAGACATAAGGTCAAGGGAAGTGCATGGACAACATGGCAGCCTAGGGTTTACGGGCATTTTTCCCAGCAACACTGGCCACTATCAAACAGAGGACACTAATCTAGGTGTGGACCAGGGTTCACCCTGGAAGGAAGTTCCTATATCCATAAAACAGTGAAGACAACCCATCACCAAGAATCCCTCACCAACATTTGGTAATTATTTTCTGACACATGAAACCAAGAGGGAATGAAGACCAGGAGGGAAAGTGCTTCCCTGGCACTGATTTATGGCCCCATATTACCCCAGCTAGGTACCTGCAGACAGAGAGACAACCACTTTGCATTGATAACAACCAGAACCTCCAGGCAATCAGTCTTCAGGGCTGCTGTGAGCTAAAATGTAGCCCAACTTCCCCAGCTTTCAAAGGTCCTGGAATTTAGGGTGTTCTTTCTTAGTGACACTTTCTGCCCAGAAGTAAAATGAGTCTTTCTTTCACAGCAGACCTGGCATCTCACTTAGCCCAGAAATCCACTAAAATAAGAAAGATTTGGAACCACTCCTGTCCAGGATACTGCAGAGAGGCAGTTGGAGAGGTGTGCTTACAACATATTTTCTAACCTTCTCTGGCTTTTGTTAATTGAAAGGAAAAAGATTCATACTAATGACACTGAGCATCATATGGATGTTTTATGCTCTCAGAGCCAGAGACATCCGGAGCAACACATGATGTGTATTTGAAGGAGCTGGGGAGAAGAGCTTCAAGCTTGGCATGCCACATGGCACAAGTGTCCCGTGACACTTTAAGGCACTGGCAGCTTTTGACAGAGACCCAAGTCCTTGAATTTGTGGGTGATCTGGTCCTCCTGTCTGCAAGAAGATAAAGTCAAACAATTATCTGCTTTCTCTCTTGCCAGAACAATGTCCAAAGCATAGGCAGGAGTCCCTGAGTAGGAGGGGAGTCTGTGCCTTGAAGGTGCAAAAGCCTGAGGTATATCCTTGGCTCCATATGATGGCTGATCATAAAACATGTGGAGACAAGAGCACTGCTAGGACCACTGCTGAGGAGTACTGAATTAAGATAATTAGTGGGACTAAAAGAGAAGTAGTAAATATAAAAATGAAAATCTCTACTCTGATCTGCCACTTAACTGGAAGATAGCTCCAGGAGGGTTCTTCATCCATAATGCTACAGAGCCCAGGGCTTTGAACATTACAGGTCAATAAGTCATGCAATCAGCTTTAAGAGAAAGGAATTATTAAAATGAAGGTTTCAGTCTTTTTATTTGATTTCTCCTTAGACAGTGAGATTTATCTTTAAAGAAAGAACTGAAAATTTATACTTTTTCTCTTTTATCTGTACATTCATTCATGTGAGCTAATGAAAGACATTACCACCAAATTAAGCCACTGCAAGACCATGTTGTGCCTGAGCAGCACAAGCCAGTCCCTGGCTACATGTTCCCACAGCCACTCCTGGATCAGGGCTGGGAATGCTGCTGCCACATGGTGTGTCAGGTCAGCCCACAGGCCTGACCAGGCATTAACCTTAGCTTATTCATTTGCTGTTTCAGTGTGTTCCTCATATTCATTTGCTGTTTTGGTGTGCTCCTCAACCCAAACCCAAGGCATCAGGCCACGCGACACACGGGGGTGCAGCTGCTGACACCAGCACAGGGAGGAGATGGGAGCAGCAGGGCGGAAAGGGCAGGCTCAGCTCTCCAGGGCAGTGTGCTCCTGGATCTGCTTAACTACGTTAAGGCGGGCTCAGGCAATGTCGAAGAAGACGGTTATACTGAGACGTCAGATGTGAAGGAAAACCCAGACCATTCTCCACACTAAACCAAGAAACCAGCTGAATGTGACCCCATTGCTTTTGTGATGAAAACGTGACATCGCTTGATCCTGAAACACAAAAGAAATACCAGCATGGGGGTCACTATGGATAAGCACCACACAAGTGTGTTTGGCTGAGAGTTAAAGGCATTGGCTGCCAACGACTTGACTGTGCATCTGGGCATACATATTTTCCTGCTTTTGTGTACAAGGCTTTTGAGGGTGCCTGGAGGCAATATTTCAAGTGAAGGACACAAGGCATGCTCAAATGCAGACCTGAAAATAGGATTTAATTGTATTTCTCAACTCATTTGATTATCTCAGTATCAGAGGCTGAGATTGGGATAGGCTTGGGTTAACTGACCCAAACATTTTCTTTGTTGCTGTTCTGCGTTTTAAAGATGTTTGAAGGAAGAGCCATCATTACCCAAGGTTCAGGTAATACATATGATCTGATTTTGTATCCACTCGAAATATGCCTTAAATAGCAGTGGTTAAGATGTCCTTTCCAAGTGTTGTTTTCTTTCACCCACGGAATGACTGTGAACACACATCTGCTTGTCCCTTGGGGATGATACACCTTAATATTCTCACACAATTTTACCTTTTGGACAATGCCCAGATCACTATTTATATTATTATTTCTCATCTGATTCTTCCCTTTTATTTCAGAGTTATACTCTGCCTGGATACATGCTTTCTAGTCTCCCTTTTAAAGGGTAAACAGATGATTACAAGTTTATTTTCACAAAATATATGGAGTGGTTATCTCTGCTAAATACCAAAACAGTATTCAATCAAGAGAATTAAGCTGATGAAAGAGATGTTAAGCCAATGTCAAAGATCTTTTAGGAACACAGAACTTGTACGCAATAACAACATGGTTGGATTAACTTTACAACAAAAGGAAATTAGACTGGATTTCTACAGAGTCAGTTTTGTTATTCTAGCTAACAATATGATTAACATTGAATGAATGGTGAAGACTTCATTCATGCTTCACCTAGCCCAAATTAATGTGACTGATTACTCGGCCTCTCTGTTCTGGCAGAAATTCCTGTGCCTCCTAGGCTTGTTTATCCAGGAAGTCTCACTTTTAAGGGGGTTGACCCCAGCCAGAAGGAAACAGTAGCTGAAGCCTTTGAAGCTTTTGCACTTCATCGCCCTTTCCTCTGGATGACCAGCTCCAACTTCATGTTTAAGGGGGAAAAGTCTAAGGCCCCAGCTACTGCAGAACATCCAGCTGGGCTCCCTTGACAGCAAGCGTTTGACATATGATTACAGCAATTTTAGGAATCATTCCTTTCTCAAAGTGGTTCTTTTTTTTTTCTTAAATTAGTCCCATGCTCCTCACTGCCAATTATCAGACCACTTTAGTTGGAGGCTAGTGCTAAGCTTGGGATTAGCTGCTCACCCTCCTTCAGGAGCATCCCTGACTCCCCAAAGAGCTGTAAATTAAGCTGCTGCTGAAAAATCCCTTTCTGCCAAGCACCTGAGGAACCTGAGAGACCATATGGGCTGTGAAAATGACAATATGCACATCAAGTGCTGTTTGTGTTCACTGTGAGAAAACAAGTCAGTGCAGACTGACATCAGTGTCAGCACAATGAAGGCTGCAGAAAAAAAATGCAAGCTATAGATTTAACCTAAGAGGCAGGAAAACAGCCAGGGGCAGGTAACTCCCAACTCTCCCACTCCCCCTGCCCCATCACATCAGTAATGTTCTCTCACTGGACAGACCCACGGCCAAAGCATAATCGACATGGAGAGCCTTGACTTTTCCTTCTTCTCATCCTCACCTAGGTGCAATACAGATGAAAACTAGCAGCAGTGGGAAGAGCCCACATGAACACACAAAAACAGGCAGACAGCTTTCTTTGGTGCTCACAGCAGGGGCAGGTAGGTGTCTTTACACAGAACAAAGACAAGCATCTTTTCCCTGCTTACGGCAACTGGATGTGGTGCTACAGAAAAAGACAAACTGTCACCATCAATCCTCTTCACTGGGAGCTCACACACTCCTTAAGTTATTCCTTGAAACACCTTCCACATTCAGGCAGAGTTTCATAAGTACTCAGTAGCCATCCACAAAGCTGAGTGCCTTCTGTGGCTTCTTTTTTGGTCTGTTTTCACAAAATCATGTCAGAAGCATAAAGGGAATTAGTGAATGTCTTCTCTCAATCCCATGCAGTCATAGCTCCTTCATGACAGTGTTTGAGTCTCCCAAAATTCTTGCATCTGCAAAGCACATGTCTGCAACAACCAGACCCAAACCAAATCCCCCTTGAGTCCTCTAGGAAGGAGAGAAGAATGGGAAAGCAGCCTAATATTCTTCCTGGCAAAACACTTCTGAAGCTTAATTTTTATTACCATCGTGTAGATTATGTCTGCAAAAGAAACAAACAAAAAAAAAAAACAAAAAAAAAAAGAAGAAAGGAAAAAGAAAAGGTTTCTCCAAGGATATGCATATAATTTTCATAGCAGAATAAGTCCTTGAGTCATGCAAAGGACAAAGCTGTGACAAAGCTAAAGTAGTACCACCACATTTTTCAGCCTTGTAAGCTCTAACCATTTAATATCCAGCAACGCTTGTGCATTTTAAAAAGGTAAAAATAATGAATTCTTACAGAAATAATTATTCATACATACACATATAATATATGTTTGGCTCTTGGCTGGAAAAGACAGAGGTTTTTTATATTGAATTGGAAACGCCTATAGCACAGAAGATGGTTATAGAATGAATTTTTTAAAAAATAAATAAGAACACTCTATTCCAATAGACTGCATTGTCATAGTTTTTCCTTAGATAAAAGCAAATCTATGGTTAAATGTAAAGGCTTTATATTGAGACAGACACATGTGGTAGTCTGAGCAAGGGACAGGAAAGGTGATTGGATTTTTTCACTTGTTCTAGGCTTTTTTGCTGTTTTTTCATGGTAGCTAATTAAGCTATAAATTTTAACTATTGTACAAAAGATTTTGAAATTTTCAATGAATTTATGCTTTTGAAGACTGTCCTTTTGTACAAAGAAAGGCATCCTGAAACTGCCAATACTGCAGATTATTGTTTTTCATGATGGTAGTGGTGTTGAAAATCAGTGAGATAACTATTCACCTTCCTGAAAAAGTACATAGCTTTTGTGAGCATTTCTAGAAACAAAATAATAATATTAATATGGCACTTCAGCACCAAAAGGGTGAATATATAACAACAATGTATTTTCTTACAGAATAACACTATAGCATTTTGTTTTGGGAAGAACAAAGAAAGTTCTCAACTCCTGACAACATGATGTCAGAATCCAGGACAGGATACATGTGGGATTGATTTCACAAGAAGACAAACATCTGTCAACACTGATGTTGATGAAATACTATATAAACAAATATATATAGAACATCTGCACACTGCAGTATATATCCATGGGACAACAATATTCCTTTGCAGCCAAGAAGACGAATGGTATCTTGGGGTGCATTGAGTGTCTCCAGCAGATCAAGGGAGGTTCTTCTCCCCTTCTACTTGGCCCTGGTGAGACTTCACTTGGAGTATTGGGTCCAGTTCTGGGCTCCCCAGTTCAAGAGGGACAGGGATTTACTTGAGATAGTCCAACGGAGGCTACGAGGATGATTAAGGGACTGGAACACCTGTCTTATGAGGAAAGGCTGAGAGACCTGGGGCTTTTCAGTCTAGAGAAAACTGAGGGCGGATTTAATTAATGTCTACAAATACATGAGGACTGGGCATCAAGAAGGCAGAGAGAAAAGCTTTTCACTTGTGCCCTGTGATAGGATGAGGGATAATGGACTCAAACTTGAGCACAGGAAGTTCCGCCTCAACATGAGGAAGAACTTCTTTACTGTGAGGGTTACAGAGCACTGGAACAGGCTCCCCAGAGAGGCTGTGGAGTCTCCTTCTCTGGAGACTTTCAAGACCTGTCTGGATGCCTGAGTGATCTGCCCTAGTTGTTTGTTTGGTGTTTGGGTTGTTTGGTTTTTTTTGTTGGGGGGGGAAGGGGAAAAAGGGAGGTTGTTTATTTTGTTTTGTTTTTCCTGCTCTGGCAGGGGGCTTGGACTCTATGATCTTTGGAGGTTCCTTCCAACCCCTAATACCCTGTGATTCTGTGATTTTGTGATTCTGTGATACACGGTCTTTTCCTAATTCTAGCAGGTTTCCCTGCTCTATCACACACAGTTTTCCAGGCTGGCTGTTACAAGGGGAACTGCCATTTACCCAAGGTGATGCTACCAGCAAACCCCTCGGGATGGACATGAAGCAGGAGCTCACGAGGACCTCCTGCCCAGAGCCTTTGATCTCAGCCATGTGTCCCTGCTCAGCAACAGGCAGGTACAGCACATGATGGCCCTGTGCCAGCCATGCTGTGTGGCCGAGGCTCACAGCGGAGAGAGCGTGTCATTCCTGGGAAGGAAAACCTCCTCCTGCATGCCAGGAGAACAAAACAAAATTATTCCTGGCAGGATGTGTGTGGAGCAGAGATTTTTATGCGTGGAAGATCTAGGTGTCGGTTTGCAGAGTCAGGGGTTAAACACCTGATGAGGCAAATGCAGCTGGGTGAGGAGGAGGAGCAGGAGGGACAGATGAACCAGATATCTTGTGTGAGGGAGTGATACACAGAGGAGAGTCTCCTTCTCTGGGGGGCAAACATACCGCTTTTGGCAAAAACATGATTGAGATTTAATTACTAGGTAAGAATAACCAAAATAATTTTTGTCAGCACATACATAATCCAAGTAGAGGCAGAGCTAACATTTGATTTAAAATTCCTTGTAGAGCAAATCTTTGTCTTATCCTGACAGGGATCAAATATCCATGAACACGCTCATTTGTGGTATCACAAACCAATAGGATTGCTGGTAAAATAAACATATGGAATAGGTTTTACAGAGCTCATCTCATAAACCAAACCAGACAGCAAGCTTGGAAGGGCTGGCAGTGAACCCAAATTTGCAGCTCCACTTTGAGATGTCAGGAGGACATGTTGAATTCCAAGTGGGAACATTTGCCTGCCATTTGCTCTTCTCCCCATAGCCTCAACTTCTCCTCCAGGAAGACCTGGTGTGGTATTTTTTTCCATGTTTTTGCAGGGGAAAGAACAACACAGTAAGGCAGGTTTGAACATCTGCTTGAACATTACCCAGCAACCACTGCATGCTCGATAAGCCTTGGGGTGCGAACACTGAACTTGGGTCAAGTGCTACCACCAGCTGACTTCAAGCTCAGCGCTGCTTGAATCTTCAGTACCGAACTGAAAGGACTAGTCAGACATCTGTTATAACATCCTTGGTTGATTTCCAAGCACTACATAGCTGAACACATCAAACACAGTAAAATAAGTGGCAGGAAGACAATCCCATCTTCCTTTAAGCTCGTGGTTTTTTTCTGAACCCCCATTCTTCTGCAAAACCAGAAATTATTGCCAGCTTACAGACTGATTTTGAGAAATATGGATGCTTTCATGCAATACTCATGAACAGTCAAGAGACTAGTAGAAACTTTCATTGCAATCCAGTTAAAATATTATTACAAATATCAGCCAGTCTGTTGTGACTGTTAGCATACTTTATCAACATATAGGGGGGAGGGCTGGTTTTTTATTATCTTGCTCTTTCTTTCCCTTATCAAGAGAAGCTGAAGTCAGCATAAAAGCAGTAAGCTCATCACTTTGGTGAAAACCAATGTGTGAAGGATCCAAAGAAACTAATACCTGCTTATGTGTTGGGAAATTGAGAAAACAGTCACTATTGAGCTAGTGAAGAAGGTGTTTGGGAGCTCTGGAAGGGTTCTTGTGTCTAGGAAACTAAAGCTGGCCAAAGTAACTCCTCTGAAAAATACGTTTTCATCAGTAATAGCACAATAAGCTTTGGCAGTCTTCATGTTGGCAGCAAACGTCTCATGAACTCTTAACCCTTTTTTTTTATTTTTCTTTATGCATAAGCAAGCCTCTAGTCCTTCTCTGCAGGCAAATTTTAAGGGCAAGTCATCAGGTAGAGAGAATCAATGGAAATAAAACATTCCCTGGAAGTTTTGGAATTAAGTGTTTCTAGTTGGTCTCAGGAGAGGACCATGAAGAAAGCTGTAGGCAGCAGCTTGGAGTGTTCAGAGATCACAGTTCTTTGCTAATGAGAACACCCAGTCAGAACCCTGCAGCACATCTTTGACAGAATAACAAATAGAATAAAATAAGTATTAGAAAGAAGTTGAAAGGCTTCCTCTACCAAGCTGCTGTCCCCAGCTGATTGTAAAATGGCAGCTGGTTCAACCCAAAAATGTTCTACAATCTTAAAAGGCTGTCAGATTTCCAGCTGAGCTTTGTGTGTGCCTTCCAAACTCAGGTGAATGGGGACAAAACATCCAGTGGCTTGGTATTTCATGGCTCTGTCCATGGTTGGTTGAAAAGAAATTTCCGAGCAACTCTGTAACAAAATTATTAGGATTATCTAAAAAAACCCAAAGACTAAGTATTTTAATTCTCCTAAGACCTTAAAAACAGACTGGAATTATCATTGCAGTCAAGTACATGCAAGCAGCAAAGTAATGGAGAAATTTTAAAAGATGCTACACACAGACATGCAGGAGAGGACCACGAAACCTCATAGAACAAACCTATAAATATTAAACCAGCTGATGCAAGTGAGCTGCACAATTCTGGTTTGCTTAAGAGCAAAACCAGCTGCTCCTGCTGCAGGCCTGAAAAAAGCCTTGTGGGTCTAAACCCGTGGCTGTTTGAGCTGTTGATGCAGCTGGAAAATACAGATGATACCCGCTTCAGCCTCCAACCCTCACCTTGCCTGCACTCACAGTGGCTAAGCCCAATGCAGCTCCAAGAACTGGGCACCACACCCCCGCCAGGATTCCCAGAAGAGCCAGGGATCCCAGGCAGCCCCTGTGTCCCACAGCCCTGTGCTACAGATACCCCACTCCAGAGCCAAAACAGCTGTGCCAGTCTGAAGGCCAGCCCTGTACCCATGCTCCATAGCCATGCCTGAGGATCCGGCTGGCACTGTGCACGTGGGCACATAGCAGGCTGCACAGCTCAAGCCTGGAGTCTGCACCCTGTGCACGTGAAGATGCTCCTTGCAGCTGTGCAACCCCCCCTGGGTGTTTCACTGACCTCTATCCCCACGTGCACACCCCGCAGGACAGCACTGCTGCTGGGCAAGCGCCGTCTCTTTCGCTCATGGCAGCAGTTTTCCGCTGTGCCCGCCAATCACGTTGCACACCACAGAAAGGATCCCTTCCAGCAAGTCTCCGAGCCTCAGACGAAAGCACAGATCCTTGGCTAGTATTTTGGCATCACCCTGGCTCCAACATGCTCACCAAAGGGGTGCGAGAGATGGAGTGGGGCAGCTCGGCTCACCAGATGTACCACTGTGTCTGAACAGCAGCGGGCCGGTATGTCAGACACAGCAGGAACTCACAAAAACAGGCCCATTAGCCAGAAATCTAGGGCACTCTGCCAATTAAATTGTTAACCTCCAGGCATATTTAAATGCATCCAACACACTCAGCTTTTCCAGTTCTACTCCTTTTGCCACACTCAGTAAGCCATACGTGTCTATTTCTAAAGAGTGAGGTGCTTTACGCAGCTAAAATAAACACACCACGGGAAGCTCTGCAGTGTAGGAAACTCTGAAGTACACCTCCCACTGGTTTTCCAAGGGAATGATGCCCTTCAGTCCCACAAATGTGTTTGAACACTTACCCCATCAATGCACATCTTTGTAAGCTCCACGCCGAGTGGCACTGCCCTTGACATTGGGGAATGTTCAACTGCTCTTCCAATGTAATGCAAACACAAAAGTGAAGGAGAGAGAAAAAACTTACCTTACTTAAAATCACAGAGCAAGGTCAGCTTATTAATCAGTTCTGTATGAGAATATCACAGAAGTTTCCATAAATGAATGCATTTGACAAGGCATTTTGAAAGGATCAGGGATGTAGAAGAAAAGTAACAGGCAAAAGCAGTTAAAAAGCCTCTAACTCCGAGGAGCTTCCCTTTTTATGGATTTTTATGATCATCACCTTTTAATAGGTGAGCATAATTGTACTCATATGCTCTAGCACCATCTAGCTTGTGCCTAAGGTAACTGAGTTCCAATATTTTCTCCTAAAGCAGGCACATCTTTAACCATGTAAATAATTTCTTTTAAGTGTGATTGTCTGTACTTTGGTTGTTTTGGTTATTACTTTGGTATTATAATCCAAATGAAAGCAAAACTAGCGAGCACAAAGCAGCCAGAGGTTAAAGAGACTCCTTCACCAAGCAATCCTTTCAGCAAATCCTTTTCTGTCTGTCAGTTTCTCTTTTCCCTCTTTTCTGAATCCTGACAAAGATACATGTGTGTGTTATGTCTGAAGTTTACATTTCAGATTTGGTTTGCTAAAATAAGGCTCCCTAAAGGAACTCATTAAGAAAGCAAACAACTAATGGGACAAAAACCACAATACCATTTCTTGATTAAAAAAAAAAAAAAAAGCACCAGACAATAAGAAAACCAGAGAAGGGTTGCTGCTCATCACAAGCAAAGCTAACAGTTCATACTGGCAATGAGTTTGCTCATGGAGGACTAAGGTGGCACCTTCATGTCCCACAGAAGCCACTTTACTGCACCCTCTGGCTCTCTGTTTCACAGCTGCAACCAGCAGCCAGGACCAGCATCAGGCAAGGCAGGTGAGAAGAAAAGCCTCCAGGGGACCACTCAGCAATGTGGAGCTGAAGTTTAATCTGGCTCAAACAGCAAAATATACAACACAAATCCATTCAATACTTCAGCTGACATACAATCTCCTGCCCAGATTCCCTAAAGTGAAATTCCTAGTCAGGACAAATATCTGCAGTTATGCAAACTGTGATAAGAACTGCCATTAACCTGCAGCAGGTGTCAGAAGACATCTCATGAAGGAGTCAAGAGGTCTGTTCCTCTTTCCATGCTACTTGTACACAAATTCCAAGAGGGCTTTTGCAGGCTGTGAGGGCTCTCTAGTCATGCCTTCCCAGGGCTCATCAGCAGCTTTTGTGGAGACACTGCACACATTTTGAGGTGAGCTTCTTAGCTGGCTTGACCACTTCTCCCTGAAAAAAAGCACCACGTAGATGTACCCTCACTCATACAGCACTGTCTGACACTGCAGCACCAAGCAGCAGAGAAGCCAAGTTAATAAGCCAAATTCTCCTTCTGCAGGTCACTAATGGCTGCAGCCAAATTACTGCAACTCAGTCTTGGGGTGCCCACTGCAGAGCTCCAAGAAAAGTGTCACCTGCACATAATGGTTTCTGCGTATTTCAGCTCATGGAACAGCCACAGGCTTTCTGTTTGAGTGGCTTAGTTAGGTCCACTGAAACAATTAAAGGCGGAAGAACAAAAAAGTAAGGCCTCCAGGATGAAGTACAGTGCATGTTTTGTTTGTAACACATTGCACCAGCTCTGTTACACAAATTAATGGTCACAATTCTGCCCAGACGTGTAGTACGCTCCCTGCAGATGGAAGCATAGAAAGAGGGGAATGTTTGCTCCTGAGGCATAAAAAGGTGGATGTCTGACCCACACCTGGAGCCCCATCTGGACTAGGGCAGTTTAGCACAATGCAACATTCAGTAGAAGCAAATTCACAAAATTATTGCTCCGTGCTGCCTATTTTTTGTGCATTTGTTGCCAAAACCATGGGTTTATCTATCCAAGAGAAAGGATTAACATTCCAGGATATGTTGAATGAGACATTTTAAAAACAAAATTTGACATGGCTACACTAAAGCAGAGCAATGCCCTGACCCTGTGTCCTGGAAGCCTCCAGAGTCCAGGGAGGGAGCTCTGTTAGTACTGCTAAAGTAAATTTGGGAAATGTGCTTTTCTGCACATTTTGAAATGTAAAACCTTCCCAGAGGGGAGGCAGCAATTGAAGAGAGAACTGCACAGGAGCCTCTGGAAGGGATATCAAAATCCAGCTGGGTATATACCCAAAGAAGAAAATTGACACAAGCCTGACTAAAACATGTAGGAAGAGGCAGCATAGAGAAGACACACAGGTGCCAGAATTTTATAGCTCCACAATCCACAGAAACGCTCTAAGCCCGAGATGAATCATAAGGGAAGTGACCTTGGCTCTCTCTTTCCATCCTTTACAAAGCTTGGGCTCTCAGATATACCATGCAACAGTGGCTGCTTTTCCTCCCTCCTCAGAAGATGAGACGATTCCTCAGCCAAGGGACAACTTCACTTCTTCTGAGAGAAGCACATTTTTTGTACTTGTCTTTTTGGAGAAACATAAATTTTATCCCACAGGCAGTAAGATTTCACACAACATGAAAAGTCTGCCACATCATCAGCATGATGCCTTCTGTTTTGAGAAACATTATCAGACTACAAAACTCCTTGAGAATTCATGTAAGCTGGCTCTTTGTCACCTATGAAAAGGCAGGCACAGAGCAGAGCTTATGAAGAGGGGTTAGGAGATGTTGGTGAGAGAGCAAAGGCAAGATGTTGGCTTGCAGGCTTTTTTTGCAATTTGGCAGATGCATTTTTTGCTCCTTTCTCTGCTAGGGCCCTCTTGGATAACCTCAAGTATAGTAGTCTCAGCCCCTGCTGTCCCTAGCCCAGGTTGACTATTTATTGCCTTGTCCCCATTTCACAGACATTTGAGTGGCCTGTCAGTCAAACTGCCACTGATGCTTTTGTATTTTAAGGTACACCACTACCAGTATTAGTTTGCCCCACACATTATTCTGTTCAGGGCTGAGTTGCCTCTGTATTCTGGATATTTACCTCTTTACAACCACCATGAGTAAAAGCTTGCAATTGCCTCAAAAGCAGAAATACAGTTATTTATAAATGTATTTCTGTTAAGTAAAAATTACGTTCCTTTCCTCTCTGCTGTGATGCATTGGTGAAGGTGCACAGCCCATTTGTTTCAGGTTTGATGCTGTTCAGTTCAGCTGAAGCAAGGGGCTGAATACAAAACCTCAATTCTTTATCTAACACTTTTTAAAGTGTTAAGTTTAAAAGCTCTGTTTTAAGGTTGCACAAACATCCTTGGCCTTCACAAGGCAACCAAGCCCAGCAAATGACTTCTGAAAATTATCTACACTGGGAAAATGTGCAACCCACGTTAGACAGAATTGAAATGAGTGGGCTGACAAGGAGCAGGACGGAGCAAAGCCCCAGTGTTTTCTAAGGATTTTGATAAAACTCTAAACATTATCAATGATGACAGTGCCTCTCGTAAGTTGCTTGAATTGCATTTGTAACCCAGCTCTCCACTAAAATGCATCAAGTAGCACCAAGGTCATGACTCCAACACTTGACTAGAGCTTTACAGCAACAGAGCCAGGACACTAGAGCTTCCAGTTTCCTTCACCTACTCTGCTAGTGTGGTGGGAACATCCCTCTTCTGTACACAATGCAGAGGATGAGGCTTGCAGACAAATGGTGTGTGATGGCACTGGGGTACCTCACACTGAACTGAACAAGAGCAGACAGGCTCCAAGGCCACAACACTGACAGCGCTGGCTCTGGCAGTCCCGGGGGAAAGCCTCAGCTCCTCCACCACAAAGGACATGAGAGAAAAGGAGCTGGGGCAGGCACTGATTTGGGGATCATTCCCATTTTTACTGTGCCAGAGCTTTAGGCAGAAACTTGCCTGTTTTTTTTTCCTCTCAGCAGCTTCATCACTAAATTAGCTAGTGAGTTACAAAGTGGTGATGCCAAAAGTGCAGCAATGTAGGAAGCCTGGTCACAAGCAGGAGTATCCAGAGACCAACCAAAACCTATCCTTCTGTCTGACCTGCAGTACAGCTTTTCTCTTTTACGGGAAAAGCCCTTAAGGCTGTCAGTCAGAATCTTCCAACTTAATTTTGCACACATGGCAAGTCCCCAAGACTTGAACTTTTTTCACATAAGGGAACAAAAGCCAC
>NW_009953218.1:836974-861170 GCF_000747805.2 Chaetura pelagica
AGGAACACTGCCCTTCAGAGCACATTTAGAGACCCTGGCTCAGCACTTACGCCAGGACAAACCATTCTCAAACACCGTGCTTCCCTGCCTGCAGGTTACGATGCACTCACAGAGGCAGAAGGCTCATTACTGGCCCTAATCTAAAGCCCATACTTCCTGATTTGGTGCCCACATGACGTGCCCGTGCTGGCATTTTCCTGCCCAGAGGGCCAGGCCCCTCAGGATGCTCCCACCCTGGGCTGGGAGCTCACGGGACGCAGCAGCAGCACGTCCATGGCGACAGACAGCTCGTCTACCGGCGGCGTTTGGCAACACGGAATGATTTCACAGAGGACACTCCATCTGTCACTCCATTCTGCGGCAGAGCCTGACCTCACTAGCACTAAGGAAGCCCCAGCAGATTAACATTTAATGATGTTTTCAGTTTCAGCCCTCGTAATTTTCCTTCTTTCAGAGTTCACACATGAAAGAGGAAGAAAGCCATATATTATGTACAGCATATGGGTCCTCATCTTGCAGTCACCTCCTTTAGCATGCTTGACTTTGACAGGTACAGATTTTTTTTCTTCTTTCTGCATGGAAAAAAAAATATTCTCTACATATATTTTACTCCAGAAATGGAACATCAGCTGCTCCTTGCATACACAGACCATTCCTGTTTTGATTTGTGTAACCATGATACCCAATTAGGTTTAAATAAGTAAAGACAGGAGTTTTGGTTCCTCGTTGCTGCCTAAACAGAGCAAGGAAACTAAACCCCTTCCTCACCAAGACAGACAGATTGAGTGAGATCTTTTAGGTCACTCTTTTTGTTGTCTTGAAAAAATACATTTAACCACATAACTTAATGCAAAAAGAAATCCTTAAGGGATCAGAAAAGTACAGTTAGTGTTGGTTTTGTTAAGCAGTTCTGTTACTGTTTGTGTTTTCTGCTTGGGAAATGTCCAGCTTGTATCCTGTGCTGAGCAGCACATGTGGATGAAGTGCTCTGAGTTCTGATCTTCCAAAGGCCTCCTTCCTTTGTCCATGAGGAAGGACCGCCAGTGCTAAGTGGAGCACCAGCTGAAGGCACTAAGTCCCACCACAAGAACAGAAGCCCATTGAAGAAAAAACACTACAGTATAAAATCTCACAAAATATATGTTTGGTGGCATGGCTGAGCCTCTGATGATGTGGGTTGGTATTGTAGTAAATGGTGAACTGGAAGAGGGATTTAGATGAGAAAGCACCAGAATAAAAGTGATGGCCCAAACCAGCAGAGAGATAACAAGTTGCTGAATATTTCTGGAAGATAAGGGGATAAATTTTGAGTTTGGGATGTTATTTACCAGGAGGTGAGGCAAAAGACTGAACCTTGAAGTAAACAGATCACAAGAAGTGGTAAGATAAGTGCCAACAGGGTAATCTGAGTGGCTTTGGCTATGATGCTGTAGAGAGAAGCAAGACAAGAACACAGGAGGCTACAATAGAAGAGCATCGACTGACTGCAGCTACCAGCTAGTTCTGCAGCCAGAGCACAGCTGCTGTGTGCACTATAATAGAGAAAATGCCTGAGATGATGGAAAATGTTCAATGAAAGTAAGAGCTGTGAAGTCATGAGGAGAAAAATGAGGCTGTTAACCTGTCCCTCCCAGTAATCTTTTGGTATTTGTTTTTTAAAATAATGCCCATGAACCTTCAGTAGCCAGCCAAGCAATGCTCCCTGCAGCCCATGGTGAGATGGCAGCTGTCCCTCTGCACTCATGGAGGAACGTGGTGGAACATTCCCTGAAGGCACCAGGAGGGGTGAACTTGGCCACTGGACTTGGATGTTGTGGCCAGAGGGTTTGCTGCCAGTGGACTCTGATTGTGCAGCTTTGGAAGACCCCGGTGCCAGGGGAGTTTGTTCCCAAAGCAGCCCCTGACTCTGTGGGAAGCCCAGGCTGGAGCAGCTCCGGACCTTGTGGGAAGGACTCATGAAGGAGAGGTTGGTGGAGGACTCTCTCCCATGGGAGGGACCCGTGAGGAAGCAGGGAAGGACTGTAAGGAATCCTCCTTCCTGAGGAGGATGGCGCGGCAAGAACCACCAGCCTGTGAACTGACTCTAAACCCCATCCCCTGTCCCCCTGTGCTGCTTGGGGGAAGGAGGGACAGAAACCGGGAACAAAATGATTTGGGCCCAGGAAGAAGGGAAGGGTGGGGTAACATATGCAAGCCCTGCTCTGTGTGTTGTCTGTGTCCTGTGTGTGTTTGATTAGTGTGAAATTATTATTATTTTTTCCCCAAGTTGAGTCTGTTTTGCCCAGGACCTTAATCGCTGAAGAACCCTCCTTGTCCTTTGTCTCGACCCATGAGCTTTGTCTTCCTCATCCCAGAGTGTGTGAGGGGGAGTTGAATGAGGGGCCATGGGCCTGTTCCTTTGTTGTCATGTTGGGCCCAAACCATGACACTCTCCCTGCCCCAAACATATGCACTGGCACAGTCCCCAACAGCAACATACAGTAGGGAAGGGAAGAGTGCAGCAAAGACCTGTAGATAGATTTCTACCTATGTAACATTTTCACTGGGTACCATCCTTAGGCGTGGGGTCTTGGCCAAAGTATAGACAGCATATCTACAGGATATAACCACTTTAACTATCCCTATCTACAAAGATATCCAACCCCCTCAGCAAGAGAATCTGCAGTCTTAATTAACCTTGTGAGAAATGAGGAAAAGATAGATTATGCTTAGCTACTGCCTCATTTTGTTAACGAGAGATAATTGAAAAAACACATGCTAAAGTGATTGCCTAATCATCACATCAAATTAATTTTAAAAAATCAATTCATCGTGATCAAGTAGTTATTTACTAAAAAAGCAAAACACACAGAGCACATTACTTGTTGGGGTGAATCGCATCCAGTCTGGACAAACAGCCTTTATGCGAACAGCTCTACAGAGCAAGGAAGATGGAGGTTGTGCCCCAGAAGCCTTTGGATGAATTTTGGGAATCAGAGCATCCTTCCCACTGCTCCATCACCTTCCTTTTGAGGATGTTTCCTGTTCCTTTGCTGTTCATCCTAAGGAACTTCTAATGCCTGGATCAGCAAAATTCCCCTTGCAGCAATACCCTGACCCTATCCATTCTCCCTCTGACATCAAAGTAAGGGCAATGAGGTTTCACATTAAGAGCTTGCATGACTCTACATCTCCAAACAGCAGGATTAGGCCTGTTGACCACAAAAGTCCTCTGTCATCCCCATCCTCTAATGACATTCTCTTAAGCTAGGTTTTCCATGAGGAAACGTGTCAGGCAAGCATATAATTAATTACTTGGAAGTAATTTAATCTGAAGAGCTTTGTTCCAAACTCGTAAAGCTCTGCAGATGTAACAAAGCATTCAGGACACAACTTATTTTAGGAATCAGCAATATGCTTTAGCCAGAAATCTCAATTTGTAAATACTGCATCCTGGCCTAGCAGATTTCCTTCCTGATAGACCATGACCGCTTCATAATTCTAGGGCAGAACCATGAAGATTAATAAAAAGCAGAAAGAGGATTTTAATCAACACAGCCAGCTGGTCTGTGGTTTAGATTATGTTGTGGAAGGGAAAGTGTAACATTAAGATTGAATGAAAAATGCAAAGCACTCATTACCCCACAGAATATCTCTACCAGCTAAATTAACATTAAAATCAAATTTGCAAATCCTGTGCTTATATTACCAAGCGTAGGCAATTGTGATATATTTAAGTCACCTAGAAATTAAAACATCCGCCTTTAAAATAATGAGTTTTCTTTTAAATCCTGTTCATAAGTCACTTTCCTTTCTACCCGTTATTAAGAAGATGACCTATTTTAAATCTCATCCTTTAAAAGTGTTGTAATGAGTTCCGTTTTTGGAGGGAGTAAAGCAGGACACAGGATGGCTGGAAAGCAACTAGTAAGGGATGGGGAGAGGAAGCCTGCTGAAAGCCTGGGAGCAGGAAGATGAAGGCTTTTCCAATACAGGGATGCACAGCCAAAGGATGAGAGCTGTGATCTGCAGGGGAACAGCTCTGGATGCCTGGGAGAAGCTGGCTCCTGCCAGAGGCAGACCTGGAGAGGTGGCTGAGGCTGCAGCCTGGCTGCTTGCTGCTCCCAGCCGGCAGATGCAGGCTGCTGCCAGCTGCTGCAGGGTGGAGGGAGAAAGGGGGAAACAAGCTGCCTGGACCCCGGCCAAGGAGGAACAAAAGGCTTGTGTGCCACGGCCACATCACCCTGACTCGCCGGCCGCCCAGTCTGCAGAGCACCATAGCAACCAGGGTTAAAATTGGGTCAAGATTGCCTGCGTGAAACCTGTTATTTTGAATATAGGGCTTGGGCCTGCACTGAAAATGTTCATCCATGAGCTATTTTGACAGAAGATATGCTATTTGGGGAAGCTGGAGTGGGACAGAAGACTATATGAGGACATCAAGCTGCCCAACATGCCGCCAGTGCATTATTTTTTTCTTTTGTTAACCTAGCCTGGGCCTGGACAAGACACACTAAGACCAGCTAAAGTGCCTTAACATGTCTGAAACCTCACTGCCACTCTGATTGTGCTCAGTAAGTTCCACATCCTGAGTCTGGCTGTAGAGAACAGAGGCTGGGCCCGGCAGGTATCTTACAACTCTGTCCCACTGTCAGTTTCTCTTCCCTTGCAAGAAGGGAGAATATTGTCAGCAAAGGTATTGGTGAGCAACTGAAGCATGAAGGCTTCATCAGGGGCCCTAGGTCTACAGAGGAGAGAGACCCAATCCCAGCTTCCTTAGTGCCGAAGATGTTATCCAAAGCTCTGGATCTACTAAGTTAAACTTCCTAAACATCCTGTTTCAAAAAGCACCATCTCCCCCTAAGAAACCTAAAAGCCTTCACCACAGACTCTTTTGTCTGGAGTGAACTAAATTCTGGCTCTAAACAGAACACCAAATTTCCACACCAATAGTACTGGCCTCACTGTTCTGCTTACTGAACATTTTGATTGCGTTGACCAGTTACAATCAAATTATGTAGAGGCTCAGCCACATCATGTTTCTACAAGATTCAAGAAAATCTGAAGCCAAGAAGAGAAAAAGACCCAAATGGGTGTGTACACACAAAGAAACAGACAGGCACAATTTAAGATCTTCAGAAGCAGATAGGAACTCCCTGTGTGAGGGAGCAGCCAGCTTCCCCTGTCAGTGTGAGAATAGTTCAAATGAGAGCTGGTCCTGCCTTTTGCCCCATCAAACAAGTAGGGAACATGGGAGGAAGCAAGCATCATGTGGCAGAGAAATCCACAGAAGCCAGCAGAATGGCTGGGATTTTTGCTATGTAATATAATGTCATATATAAAAGCTATGCCTTCATATAAAGCAACATACTATACAAAAGTCCTAAAGCACTGAAACTAGTTTTGGATTTATTTTCTGTGTATCTTGAAACTAATTTCTATACCTACAAATAGCTGATCTATTTTAAACATACTATAGCACGCACACCGAGAGAGAGAAAAAAGTAAACCTGAAGTAAATCAGGATTTCATTTAGCAGCTGGATTTTCTCAGGCTCTATGCAAAGGATTTGTAATTTAAGAAGTGAATGACTCCTGAGTGAGCAACTTCTTGCACTGTGGGCAGAATTTAACCCATGAATGATTCTTAAAGCAAGTATTTTTCTGATTCTAGAAAGCAAGCTATGATCCTAGAAAAACATTGATAAGCAGGACTTGATCAAAAACTCACCTCTGGACCTCCCCTCAGACCTGTGATGTGCAGGACTCTAAACTCAGCTTTGGGATTGCTAACTTCTCACAGGAGGCTCTCATCAGGTCAACACAAATAGCCTCCTCACTACCTACCAGGCTTCTTCTGAACTAGAGAGTCATTTGAACTGAGCTGCAGCCAGAGAGCAGAATGCCCCTTTACTCACAATTCCTGCAGCTTCAGGTGGGGTTGTGCCCAAAGGCTGCCAGCTAGTCCAGCTGAGGACTCACCCCACAGAGTCATTTGTCTGCTCTTCTGCCTTGTACTTGGTTTCCACAGGATGACCATGCAGGATTTTTCCCGTATAGCCTTTCCACTTAGTGTGCTGAGCTTTTAAGTGATCTCAGATCTTCACTTCAAATGCCACTGCTAGATGAGAATTACTGAGAGACAGGCTTGGTAAGGGCTGACACAGTAAAGTGTTGTGCTTTAAGCCCAGTTGGCAACTAAGCACAACACAGCCACTCACTCAGATAGATTTCCCCACTGTGGGATGGAGAGGATAAAATATAAACAACACCTCATGGGTCGATACAAGGACAGGGCAAGTTCACTTGCCAATTATGGTCGTAGGCAAAACAGACTTGACTTGGGGAAAAAAAAATCAATTTATCACCAATCAAATCAGAGCAGGATAATGAGACATGAGATCAGATCTTAAAAACACCTTTCCCCACTCCTCCCTTCTTCCTGGCTCAAGTTACTTCACCCCTGATTTCTCCACCTCGTTTTCCCCAGCAGCACAGGGGGACAGGGAATGGCGGTAAGGTCAGTTCATTTCACATCATCTCTGCTGCTCCTTCCTCTTCAGTAGTAAGAACTGCTCAGTCTTCTTCTGTTTGGGTATGGGGTCCCTTCCACTGGACAGAGTCCTTCATGAACCCTCTGACATTAGTCCCTCCCCTGAGGTGCAGTCCCTTGGGAACAAACTGCTCCAGTGCGGGCTTCCCACAGAGTCATGGCCTGCTTCGGTCACAGTCACCTCCCCTGGTGTGGGGTTCTCCATGGGTTTTAACTCCACATTTGCTTCATCCACCATGGTCTTCATGGGCTAGTCTACCATGGTCCTCTAAGACGACCATGCTGCTGTCTGACCATGCTGCTGTCTGACCACAGGCTGCCAGGGAACCTTTGCTCAGGCACATCATCTCCCTCCTTCCTCACTGTCCTTGGTGTCTGCAGAGGTGTTTCTCTCTCACCCCACTCCTCTCCCACCTACAGGCCTCTTTTATCAGTTTAATTTTCCCTTCTTAAATATGTTATCACAGAGGCACATGCCCCATTACTGATGGGCTTGGCCTCAGCCAGAGGAGGGTCCGACTCAGAGCCAGGGCAGCTTCCAGCAGCTTCTCACAGAAGCCACCCTGTAGCCTCTCCCTGGCAACCAAAGCCCCACTACACAGACCCAGCACAATAAGTAAAAATGTGAATTGCCATATCATGTTCTGGGTATGAACAGCATGACTTGAAACATGGATCAGAGGGTACCAGCTTGCCCTGTTTCAGCTCCAGCCCCTCCTTCCTCCTTTTGCCCCAGCTTTTAAGGCTGAGCATAACATCTGGGGCCTGGGGTCACCTACCTTGCACCTCCAGCCTCCTTGCTGGCAGGGCAGGCTGCAAGGCAGAAAAGGCCTTGATGCTGTGTGAGCACCCTTCAGCAGCAACTGAAACATCCCTGTGCTATCAAGCTTCTCAGCACAAATCCAAAATATGGCCCTATACAAGCTAAGATGAAGAAAATTAACTCAATCGTAGCCAAAACCAGCAGAGGTTCCTTGGGCTTGCTGACCCGTCTGAAAAAAAAATGAACCGTCTGCATATGCACTATACAGCCAGCACTTGCTTGGGCAATTCAATAGATTCTGAAAAAATTATTCTGGGGGAAGGAGAATTGAAACATTTTCTGGGATTTCCAGTTGACCAAGCACCCGGCTGACTCTCAGACAAAAGAGCCATCATGCAAGTATACGCTGAATCCCGTGCACTGGGCATCTTCTCTTGCACTTTTGGACTTTGTGTATGTGAAATCACAGGCAAATAGCAAAGTTTTGCTTTTTTTTTAACTACACTCAACTTCTAGATGGGAAAAAAGGACATCTTCTGAGATGCTCAGGGTTCTGTTACTCTACTGGTATTTTCTCCTGGTCCCCTGCTCCACTAACTCATTCAGTGGTAACCCAAATACAACATAATTAGTGTCACTGAAATAATCTGATTCCCCTTTAAAATTGTTAAAACACTGCATATTCCTATGTCATCACATTTTACAAGGTCTTTCAGCTCACTGCCATTCACAGATTTTCTCAGGAGCCTGAAGACTATTTATCACAGTTTTTCAATGCCAAGTATTTAATTTCTGCTAGGTCCTCCATAGCTTTTGCCAAGGTGGATTTTTGTTACCTCAGACATGTTAGAATACAGCCTTTGTACAGCAACTTGTCATCTTAAATCTGAATAAAACATCTGAGAGCACATTTACTAAAAATGCACAAAGGGAGTAAAGAAATAGTTGAAAATTCTTGAACAAGCAAATTAATTTGTAATAAGCTTTTTCATAAAGGAAGTAGTTCCTCTCCGACATGAGTATCACTCCAGATTCGAATCACAGGATTATTATTTTTTTTATTACAGGAAACACTGGGAGCTTATATTCTCCTACTACGGTGCTCTGTGCCACTGAGAAAAGTACTTCAAACCTAAACAGTGTGATGAAAACCAGGTGGGTCTAGAAATGTACTATTTTTGTTCAAAATGCACATGCATTTTAAGCAGTGACCAGAGGGCATGTCTTAGGAATTACCCTCAGGTATGGACCATAAAAAACTGAAAGCACAAATTTCTGATGCTTTTGGATCCAGAGTTCGAAGCTCACTTAGTTTCTGAGATATTACAGAACATGTGGTCTACACCATAAATACTTCCTAGGAAAAAAAAAAAAAAAAAAAAAGCAATAACGACCCAAACACTTATATATTTAAAGTTAAAGTAGTGAGTCATTTAGGGGGAAAAAAAACCGCATGGGCATTGCAGTTAACCCCAGCTGAAGCACATATATTTAAAAAACATCAGTGAGAAGGTCATCCTTGAAGGAAATCCCAAAATAATGACAAAAGAAGTACCAAATTAAGGCACAGAAACAAATTAAACTCTCCCATTTCATTGTCAGGCAATATATACACAATTAAGACACATTGATGTTTACAATGACTGTGGTCAGCTCTTTTTTAAAGATTAATTTTTCTTCCTAATGTTTCCCTTTCACAGCTAAATTAAGAATTTCATTAAGAGTAAGGTTGTTCAAATGTAGCTTTTACATTATAAATCTTTACAAGCCTGCAGTCTCTCCATTATATTTATTTTCTCTTTTCTACACAAAATGAATCATTGTTCTAAACATACCCCCCAACACTATTTATACTGGCCTTAGTTATTACATCTGTTTTCCTTCTGTCTGAGCAACTAATGTGGAATTCCATTCAAATAGCTTTACCTTAAAAATGTGTTTCCAAAATATAAACAGAAAGATTTCTCCCACGCATGTGTGTATCCATAGGCATCTTAGAAAGGCACGCAGGGCAGACACTACTCTTCTCAAATGCTTCTATTCTTTCATCACACCAGCACAAGTCACAAACACCAAGAAAGAAAACAACACCTGAATATAGGAATAAATCGTTCATTCCTTATGGACAGGGTGGTTTGTTTTTTAAAGAAAGGGGAGCTGAAACACGTCTCATTCAAACAGCAGCAGCCTCATTAAATCACACAATTATAACACTAATGATAGTACTGCTTTCTGAAATGGAAACACTTAGACCATGGAATTGACCTGTTGTTCCTTAACAGGGACACACTTCAGCACTACAGCACTTCTTGTAGAGGGAATCTGCACAGTGCTATGCTTTTCTCTCCAAGTTTTGTTTGGCTTTGTTAGAAAAAAAAAAAAAAAAAACCAAAACATACTTTTTATATAAATAAAGAACAGTGGATAGTAAAAGAAAGTGGATGCCTGTGAGAAAGATGAAGGTCTCCTGACTGCAAATACCCTATTATTGTCTTACCGTCTTCTTAAGGACTGGAAGGCATCACAGCTCAGCAGAGTTCCTACTCATTTGTTCTTGTCTGCTGTATGTACAATAACATATAACTTCACTATTGTCAACGGGATTAATTATTTATACATCATATACTCCATAGCCTCACAACCTTTTAGACACAGTTCCTAGAAACTTAGAGCTATGGTTGGTGTCAAATACTTTATTTTTGTCCTTGGTTTTTTTTTAATTTAAAAGTCAAACTAACAAGAAGATGCCATGCAACTCAGCAGGAGGTTTAAAAAAGTATTCAGGGCCATTCACAAGTCTCTTTTTTCATATCAAGAACTTGATTGTCTTTTCCCCAAAGAACAGAATGATCAGCAACGTTTTAGATACACTGTCGATAAAAATAGAAGTAGTAATCGGTAAAAAACATTCCAGCAAAATAAGGCTCTGTTGAGCAGACTGCAAAACCCTGCAGAAGACAAAAACAACAAAAAAAAAAAGATTCTTACAGGATCTTCACTCATTACAAATGCTATTTGTCTTTTGCCATGTTGCCATTTGAAAAGGCTTACCGGTACAGCTACACGGAAGTAGTACGCGCTGTCATACAATTTAGCTACAGGGAGAGTCCAAATATGGTGACGTCCCTAGAGGATAAATGAGGGAGAGAGATTAGATAACCTCACTTCACATTAAACTGGAGAGAAGAATAGGCTTTGGAAACATTTCATTGACAAATGCAGTGCAATGTAATTACTGTAAAAAGACTTGATAGCTATAGTCAGAGTATTTAAAGTTTCTAGTGTCTCAACTCCAACTTTCCCTCCTCCCTTCACTTTCTGACACATTCTCTGTTGGAGATTATATGTTCACATGATACAATTTATGTGAGACTGCTGAATCCAAATGATTGCTGTCCTATCTTTTGGTAAGGAATAAGCTTTCCAGTCCCTGGGACAATGCTCTTGAAAAAACCCTCTCCAACCAGGTAGCAGACGATCAAAAGTTTGCAAGATCAGGTCCCTAAGTATTTTTTACTGGGAAAAGATAACATGTTTTAACAGCTTTTATTCCCATTGAGGCAATCTGGAGAATGACATGTAAACAACTCTTGCTTTTAGAATGAAGAACTTTCCCTAGAGAGATTTACTGGTAAACTCACATTCACAAAGAAATAAATCACAGAATCTCAAGGGTTGGAATGGACCTTGAAAGATCATCTAGTCCAACGGCCTTGCCAGAGCAGGGTCACCTAGAGCACATCACACAGGAACGCGTCCAGGCAGGTTTTGAATGTCTCCAGTGAGGGAGACTCCATAACCTTTCTGTGCAGCCTGTTCCAGTGCTCTGTCACTCTCACAGTAAAGAAGTTTTTCCTCACATTAATGTGGAACCAACTATGCTCCAGTTTGCACCCGTTGCCCCTTGTCCTATCACTGGACATCTCTGAGAAGAGCCTGGCTCCATGCTCCTGACACTCGCCCTTAATTTATAAACACTTATAAACATTGATGAGGTCATACTACATTTTTTTCCAGTGAAATCAGGACTTAAAAACTGGAACTCATTACCCATAAGACAATAATGGAAACAAAGGCCTTAGGTGAAAATACTCCCATTTCTAAAGTACCTCTGGAGATATAATGAGTTATATGGGTGAGTTAGGCTGAAGCAGACTGAAAACTGTCCTTGTAGAGATTTTTATAAAATTCAGTGTAAAACTGACTCCTGCAAAACATTGAATCTCATTATAGTCATGCCAAAGACAACTTTGACTAGCAAGACTCAAAGTACCCCTTGGATTTCTACTACCTTAATCAAGATCAGAAATTTGCAGCCAATGATTTTATAAAAGCAATCCCCACACACCAGAGTATGGCTCCAAAAATCTTACCTGTGTGGTTTCTAGGAAATCCTTCCTACTGTTTTTGCTTGAAGAATAATGGGAGCAATAATTTCCCAATGTGACTTTGCAGAGAAATACAATTAATGGTTCTGTGGTGCTTCAAAAAACAGAAGGAGAGAGAAAAATAAGGATCTACTCCATTGCTTTTAAATAGAAGAATCACATATATAAATATGATATAGACAGAGGGGGGAAAAATCCAAATAATTTAATTGTGGAAAAATACAGCAGAGGAGGAGCTTACTTCACTTGTTGATATGGAGGAGATAAACCTAAGCCACCAACCTCTAGCCTGGTCTCATTCCTTCCCATGGATGGAGGATGTTCTGCATTTGGAAATGTGAGTGAGCTCTACAGTCGTTGAGATAAATCTAGAAAGGTACACTAAGCTTCCTCAAACCTTAGGCATATTCCTACCAGAAGCTATTGTATATGACTTCTTATACATGTTAATATTCATTACATGCTTGAGTTGCACAGCTTGCATTATGCATAGGCATAATATACCTATACCAGAGGGCACCTGGGCATCTAAACACAACGTCAATTTTATGGAAGACAAAGTCATAATAAACCTTAAACAGGGACCTGTACAAATAACTCCCATTTGCCACTGGACACATGCAAATATATCATTAAAAAGAAGTTAAAATATTCCAGATTTTGTCTGGGAAAACAGTGGTAAACAGAACTTCATTCAGAATCCTTCAACAGCAAAGACCCCATGGCCATATATTCTCCAAACCATCTCTAGGGAGAGTTTCCAGTACTTCCTAGTTCATTAGATGGCTTTTCTGAGAAGAGTATAAACAAACAAAAATACCTTGTAGATTCAAAGGAACTCAGTTATATCGATGGCTAGCAGGAAAAAATGAAAGCAGAAGGTGGGGAAAAGGTAACATGAATATTTACAGCCTATGCTGAGGGGAACAATGAAGCACACCACAACAGAATGTGCTTTTCCAACATTCAAAAGGTTATTATTACAAGAAACATTAGTTTTAAAATTTATCATTCATATATGGCAGATCCTCTGTCCTAAATTGGCTGGCAGTAGTTGGTTTCATTTGTTTTTACTCAGCAGGTTTTTCAAATTTTTTAAGTATTTACAGTATCTTTCAGTGTTTGGACACAGTAATCCAAATATGTTTGGGTTTTGTTAAGTGTTTTGATTTCTGTTAACTTTGCAGCTTTTTTTAGTGGAAGTATATAGAAAAGGCATACACTGAAAATCAGCTTTGTCTCAAGCCACAAACCATAAACTCAGCAACTGCTTCAGTGTAACTCTGAGTATGATGTATTAATCCCTACATGGGAGGGCTGTATTATTAGGTTATAATGGCATACACTTAAAAGACATTTTCAGTTGCTGTAGAAAACAAGTAGGTATTTCTAGAGTACTCATATATATTTCCTCTTATCTGAAAAAGGTGGATGTTTACAAGGATAACATTCAAGATCAAAAGAGGGGACCTAAAAAACTTTCATAACTTCAGCGCTCTTTCTTAGAGAAAGTGGAGTCACAAAGTGTCATCAAGCTGAGTGTTTGGCAGTTGTTGCTGCCTTTCTCATAGAAGAACCCCAAAATAAAGGATTGTAGTGCTTCTGGGAGAACACAATAGAGCTAGGCTTTCATTGGGGGAGAAAACATATGCTGAGAGGAGTAGGTGTGCTCCATATTCCTCCAGTAAGTCTTAATTTTATCTATTAACAGACATTCCTGCAGAAGAATCCCTTCTTGTAGGGCTTCGCAAAACAAACCAAAAAAAGGTGTTCTCTGGAGTAATCTATGTATGTTCCTAACAGTATTTTTGCACACCAAAAACCCCAAATCCCTAGGTCAAAGGCCACAATCCTGTTACTATATATGTCTGCTTAAATGATTGTTAGACCGAACCTTAAGACCACTGGTTTTTAATACCTGCATCAGTGAGTGAAATACTCATGGTACTGAGAGCAGCACTGGGCCTGTGCTACAGGAAAAGATCCACCCCAAGGTCTATATTAAGGACTTAGTTGTGCACAGATTTTTCCCACACCTCTGAACAGGGACAGCTTAGTGTCAACAGAGAAATCATGAATGACTTTTTAAAAAAAAAAAAAAAATGAGCCACTATCTTGTTATGCCTTTATTAACTTAATTGGACTTACTTTATTTCCAGTGAGATTTCTGCATCCATGGGTGTATATTTGCTAACAGGAATAACAAAACTGTGATTTCCAGACCTGAAAAAGGAGGCATTCATGCACACAAGATTTCAAGATAGATGGTATCTTTGTAAAAACAAGGAAATTATATTTCAATTTAAAAATTAAAAAAAAATTAAAAGGTAGAAAAAAACTCCTGCACACTCAAGGTAACAACTGTGAGAAGGAGCCAGCCAAGCAGCAATGCCACACTAATGGCATTCTATACCACCATAATAAAGCATGATGAAACAATTCATAGAATCATAGGGTTTGGAAGGGACCTCTGAAGTCCAACCACCTTGCTGCAGCAGGAACACCTATGGAAGATCACACAGGAACATGTTCAAACAGGTCTTGAAAGTCTCCAGGGAAGGAGACTCCACAACATCTCTGGGTAACCTGTTCCAGTGCTCTGTAAACCTCACATTAAAGTTCTTCCTCATGTTGAGGTGGAACTTCCTGTGTTGCAACTTGGTGCCATTTCCCCTTGTCCTATCACAGGGCACGACTGAAAAGAGAGTGGCCCATTCTTGACATCCACCCTTCAGATATTTGTAGACATTAATATAAGGTTCCCTCTTAGTCTTCTCTTCTCAAAACTGAACAGCCTCAGGTGTCTTAGCCCTTCCTCATATGACAGATGTTCCAGTCCTTTAATCATCCTTGTAGCCCTCCACTCGACTCTCCCAAGTAAATTCCTGTCCCTCTTGAACCGGAGAGCCCAGAACTGGACACGAAACTCCAGATGTGGTCTTACAAGGGCAAAGTAGAAGGGGAGGAGAGCCTCCCTCAACCTGCTGGCTATACTGTTCTTAATACATCCCAAGATACTATTGGCTCTCTTGGCCACATGGGCACATTGCTGTCCCATGGATAACTTCTCCACCAGGACCCCAAGGTCCTTCTCCATGGGGCTCCTTTCTAGCAGGTGAACCCAATTCACTTACCTGCACTGTAGATTTTTACTACAGTAGCGACTGTCAATGCTCTGCTGAGTTTCCAAGATCTGTATGGAACTGATTGTTGTATCAATCCCTGAAAATATAAAGAATCATGTTTTCTTCCTGGTTATTTAAGAAATCTTAGATAACAGCATAATAAAATTCCAGTTAATACAGTGGCATCTACTCCCTTGCTTGCCACTACAGGAGCTGCTACAGGTCTAAATTAACACTCAGTAAAAAGCTTCTTGTTCGTTACCTTCCTTCTGCCATTACAGGAGAGATAAGATCCTTGTTCAGCTTACAAGGACAAATATCCTGGGCACCTAATATTGTAGAACCTTCTTTTGAGCAGCCATCGCAAGTTCTTTTGGTGGCAGCCCAAGTAGGATATAAATGTGTCGATTTTCATGGACTAGAAGCCATGCTCATGCAAGTAACCATTAATTTTGTTAAAAATTAATACATTTTTGCCAAAATAAATAATTTGGAATGCAACAAAACTTTTTCCTTAACTGGTGTGCAAAAAAATCTACCTAACTCTTCTGAATATTGTAATTTTGTCATAAAACAGTCTTGAACTTCAAAGAGCTTAGAGTTTTGTAATATTCTACATATACAAGCATCTTGAAATACAAAACAAAATATGCTCAGCTAACCAAAAAATATATGCACACGTCAGTACAGCCATGATGGTGTGACTCTTCCCTGAGGCAGATCAACCCTTTGGAGAGCTATGTGGCAAGAACAAGTATGCTAACACAGCAGCACTGCTTCTGCTTTCACTGCTGGCCTGGGAATCACTGCTCTGAGCAGCATCCAGAAAAGCTTTTTTCTTCTACACACATTTACAGCATCAGAACAGAGAAGGGCCACAGTTAGGACCTGCAACATCTCAGACCCCTAAACCAGCGTACTTCAGTCTGAACTGTGGAGCATCCTCAAACAGAAGGGGCTGAACAAGTTTCATCACCCCAAGAAGACCTAGGCTCACTCTGCCAGTGGTTTAGAGGAAGCCCAGGTGTGGAGGGAGTGTGTGAGCCATCACACTTCTGCTGTTGCCTCCAGCATTGAGCTGCTGAAATTTTAAGTCTTGCAATGTGGTGCAGAAAGCATAAGGAGGCCTAAGCGTGCTCTTCACATCACACTGTGAACACTGTTTTTGTGCTTCTGTTCTGCTCTACAGCAACAGTTCCCTACTTTGCAAAGAAAATTGATGATTATACAACTTGATTACAAAACATCTGTGTGGTAGCACATACTTCACTTTCAGCATGCAAATATCCACAGATGCTTAAGTGTCGGAGGGAAATCGAGCATGTCTGTCTCAAAGAACTAGCACAGAAGAATATTACCCCATTTACAACATGTGTCATAGTAATGCCACAAAGACTTCTTCCTGAGGTATGCAGATGTAAAAAAAAACAAACAACAAACAAAACCAAAATAGAAATTTTTTTCCCAGATCATCCCACTGGGACATACCCAGGCAACAAGTAGAACCTGTCTTCTCTTCTTTACATGGCCCTCAGTAGCAACCTGCTTTAAATGCTTGCCATTGTATAGATGTTTTATTGCTTAATCTTTAATTGAACATTTATAAAAGAAACCCAAACATTCAAACAGAGCATCCACATAAGCAGAAAAGACAAGGCATCATCCTGCTCATCCTGAATTAATGTCAGAGCACACCATCATAACACACGTAATCAGCAGATACTCCATCTTTTCCATTTTCATGGAAAAGGATCAGTCTTTTCAGCCCAGACTGGCTCTGATAGCAGTGCACAGTCACTCAAAGGGGAGCATGAAATCAAGCCAAATGTCCTGTGTCAGAGAACTTAATTTCATCTCCACTGATGCAGGCAGTACCAGGATCTTAAGGTAGAGATGGTCCCTTTCAGCAGCTGATGTTTTTAATCTGTTAGGTCGACTGGGACAAATCCCAAACACTTATTTTACATGCCCTTTCCTGCACACAAATACCACACTCATGTGCTTAAGCAGTTTGCTGTGTAAGAGTTAGCAGTGTTGAGCACCTTACAAGATTTTAGCCCCCACCCAAGGAAAATTGTCACTTGTCATTTTATTGCATCTGAAGTATAAGAACTCTCTAGGGAGGGCAGCCAGAATGTCTATAAAAATCTAACAAAGATGTAAAAATAAATTGCAATGACAAGAAAATTATAGTGAATCACAGGTATTTCAGAGGTTTGTAAGTGCTAATTCTAATTAGATCAAATATCTCTAAATATCAGCAGCAGAATTCCAAGCCTAAAGGCAGGTTTTCAAAGTTATACAATTATACATTTCAACTTAAAAAGAAAGAAAAAAAAAAGAAAAAAAAAGGGACTTACAGTCATTTCCAAGATAAGGTCTTCCATTAGATTGTTTGACTGGATCTTGTCCAGGTAACATACTTTTGCTTCCTGTGAAAGGATGTATGTACAAATGTCTCCAGGTTAGCCTTGCACAGTAGTAAAAGCAAAATATGAATACAACAACAGAAGAAGATGTTTTCTTAATTTCTTAATTATCACTTGGATAAGGGCACACATAACCAACAGGAGAAACCTTTAAAATAAAAAAAAATGCTTTAAAATAGCACCTCAGAAGAAGATATATGAAGTCAAAAGACAGAAGAAGATATATGAAGTCAAAAGAAGTTTGTAGATAACAAGAAACAAGGTATTTGAAAATGAAAATTTTGAATTTGAAATTGCTAATATTGAAATTCTACAGAGTATCTAAAACATTTCAAAAAATAGCCTAATAGAAAAGGTTTTATCCCACACACAGAATATCACCAATTGTTGTAACAGAGAGCCAAAGCAAAAGTCAACATCCAGTCAGGCACTTCAGTACAAATCTGATCATAAAGACACATCTTTCTTATTAGTGAGAAAATTAATAAAGAGGCATCTGCCACACAAACATGGGCCAGGGGAATAACCTTGCTTTTTGAATGTGAAATACAAGACACTGAGGACTGACCCAGGTGAGACACAATACTTGAGAGAGAGAAGGATGAGTCACCAAATTAAAGAAGCTAATACATGGCTCTAATAACACAATCACCACGTTCACTGATGTGACCTCCCTAATTTCAAACATTGAACTAGGCTGGGTAATATAAGTTGATTATTATCTTTTTTAACTCTATTCATTTCCTTAGCATTTCTCTAGAAAAGCAAACTTTAAAAGGTCCTTTGAATAATCATCACATTGTACAACCTGGGGAAGGCAAGAGGCCCTTTGACCCCACGGGAAATGGTTTAAAGCTATTCCTGTGCTTTTATACTAACTGCCAGCCAAGAATCTTTCCAGAAGCATGTTACCAATAAACCAGTACTGAGAAATGTTATCTTGCCTAAACTAACATGCTTCATCAAATACCATTTAAATTGGGAAAAAAACCCAACAGAATCATGTATTTCTAGAATACCAAAATGCTCCATTCCCACATTTTCCAAAGGAAACACTCTGATCTCAAAATGACTATATAGACCAAAAATCACTGCTTTATTGTATAAAAAATTATTTTTGAAAAGGAAGGCTCAAAATGCATTATTTCACTGAGATTGAAACAAGACAGCTGGACTGAACTTACTTTTCTATTATTCATTCCAGATTTTGATTTTCATTTCAGTTTTGGGGAATATGAAAATTCAGACTTCCCTCATGCTAGTAGGTGACTGACAGAACGGAACAACATTACCAACTGGAATCTGAGGACCCAGCTGCAATGTAACAGAAAATCACCTCTGGGATTTCCATCATTTTTGTGTTCTGTTATGAACTTGTGATTCTGCTGCCAGTTATTCCTTAAATCCATTTTCTGTTTACTTGCTCATCATACAGATCTGCCAGTTCTGCCAACTTAGGTGGTAACGGTTGCATTTAGCAGTCATCTGCTGTCCCATTTCTTTACACTGGGATCTGCTGCCACACACCTAAAAAAATGGCTACTGAACACATGCAATCAAGTAGACATGTACAGTAGGTCTTGAGGCAGATCTAAACAAGACCTATTCATTCTCTCATTCATCCTTTTAATTTACAAACTAGTTGTCTCATCTTCCTTTCACTTTCTGCTGTTTTGTTTTAATAGTCTAGCTGTATTAGCAATGCATTAAACATTCTCTGTCTTTTTGCATTTTCATTAACAGAGAACTACTCAGTAGGAAAGCCTATATCCTCTGGTAACAGTAAAAGATTGCTCACTGAAAGGAAGATGTTCTCTCTGTAGGTACAATACTTCAGCTGTGCGAGTGTTGGCAGGAATATTTAGTACACGCTCTGAATTACTAAACATTTAATACTGTGATTCTTTAACAGATGACAGAAGAAGGCATTAAATAGGTATCAGAAATTTAAATAAAAACTAGGAGGAAGACAGGCTTACTTCACTAAGATTTCAACTATTTCAACTGTGTAAATATAGAAAATTATTTTTATTTGTTGTTTTTTTACTCTTCCTAAAATTACTATTTCATTATCCTTTAAGCTGATGCAATCCAAACAAAACATAGAAAACAGGACCTTAAGTTACTTTTATTTAGAGCTCAAGTTGCCAATTGAGAACACCATGAACCACCTAAAAACACTGCAGCAGTCTTCAATAAATTGTGGTAAACTTCCATTCTGTCACACACTGTAACTCTGAGAGCTTTTTCAAAGGCCCATGTGGGGTGTGAAGATCCAATTCAATAACAAATACAGAAGTACCAGCATGACCAGAATGTAATAAGGACAACGATTATCTTCAAATAAGACTCAGATAAACTCAACCAATAAATGTGATATTCTTTCTTTTCCTCATAAACTTTCTGGTTTTCATTCACATGAGTTAAAATTTTGTATAAGCAGTATGAAAAAAACCCCTGTGGATGATGTCTTGTAGTGGTACCTTGGTATGAATGCATTAACTACCATCTGAAAAAATAAATGCAAATTCATGAAGTTGACTCTTAAATTAGCATATAATTCAACTGTAATGTCAAATAGGTTTATCTGTCCATGAACCAGACTAATCAGCTGATTCTAAAATATCCAGTCTTTACCTTGATTACTCCTCTTATTTAATGCTTAGCTTTTATTTCTGAAAAGATTTTCCTTTTCATTTATCTTGGCTAGAGCTACATTAAGAAGCTTGTTGCTTTTCCTTCTGCTTGGATTTCATATTTACGTTGCTACCTTCTGTCTAGGGATACATTCAGCCTCATTAAACTTGTGCAGATCTGAAATCTTTCAGTACCTTGTGTATTGTGCTGATTTTTCACTCTTGGATCCACACTTAATGCTATTTGGAGCATAAGACCTTTACAAGGTAGTTCTTTGTGTTTATTCTTCTCTTCTCTTTCCACCTAATATCAAAAGCAGCCAGCTGGGGATAGAAGGTTCTCATATTTCATTTTCATACATCTCCAGTTCCCTCATTTGCAAGTGAGATTAATGTCTTTTTAATTAATCAACACTCTTTCAGGCTTCAGAGCAATACAAATCACTTAGGTATGACCTCTTGCTAGCACTGTAATGAGCTGTACCTGCCACAGGGCTGGCTTCAGCACTCATCACAAGAATCACGAGGACCACTTACATGCAGCTTGGCTGTAGACAACAGCACCTTGCAGGATTAAGAAGGGCCAGTAGTTGAATCCCACTGAAACAGTTAATGTGGGAAGAGTGGCACAGCAATTGGCAACACCTGCCCTTCAGAAGATCAACTACATTTGTCCCGTTTCACCTCAATTTGTCAACTGTGGTTAGTGCTTAGAACTGTTCTCAAGGCCAGGGAAGAAAGAGTATGAATGCTCAGTTCAGTCATACTTGCTTGTAGACATCGACAATATTAAGGTCTGGGAATGAGGAATACTTGTGCATATCTTGATGTATAAAATTTTTCTTATAAATATTATAAAAGTTGTAAATAGAGCAACTACTCATATATTCCACACATAACATTTGGCAAACAATATCTGAAAGAGAATTCAGTCCAATGAAAGTAATTCATTTCAGAGAGCTCTGCCGTCAAGTAACATTTCTCTACTCAAAACCCCACCTGAATGAGCAGTTTTAATCCAAAGTTTTATGTTTTCTGGCAATTGAATTTCTGTCTCTGCCCACAGAAAAGAGGTATCACCACACTGCGACAGGTTTTTTTCACCCTGTTAATTCACCTTCCACTACCCACAGTCAACTCATGGACAACTGTACCCAAAGGTTAATTAAAGGGATTAGTAACTTTATGGTTCACATGAGATCATTTACCATGAATGGCCAGGAAGAATAGCAACAGCTGAAAAAGCATTTTAGGACTCGGAACTCTTAAAGGTAACCAGGCCAGATTTTTTAAAAACATACTGACTGCAGTGATGATTAGTTTAATCAGGATTTTTTCAATCCTCTGAACTAGGCTTTTTTGTAGGAAGCTAACTACCTTTAAAGATTTGTCGCCCTTCCCTTACACTCTTCTTATAGTCTTTACTCAAATGGTAAATAATAGAAGTTAATGTTTCAACTTACGTTTCTCTTTTGCATTGGTTTTCTCATAACTTAGAGATGTGACTTTTTCTTGATGAATTGGACAACAATAGACCTCATCACAAGGCAAAATGTCACAGAAACTCACTTCAGGAATCCTGCTGACGGGTTGCGTGGTCTGAGAAATTGTGCTTTCCTCTGGCAGTGCTAAAGGAGAAAAATAAAACAACCTATAACTCTCACTAGCCCTCTGTGTCTATTGGCATTTCTACTGCCAGTTAAAAGCCTGTTATGTTTATGCAGACCAGAAGAGATACAGTACCTGCTGTGGTGGTAGAGGGAGAGAGTATAACAGAACTTGAGGTACTGCTGATGGAGAAAAATAAAAACAATATATTAAGACATGGACATCAGAGTTGTGGACCAAAACAGATTGGTCCACAATCTACTGCTGATTCACTGACATTAATTTAACTACTTGCCTGTAAACTGGATGTTTTTCAAAGCCTCTGTCGTAAATGCTAAGTAAATACAGGGTTGATATTGTCAAAACGCTGTAGAAAGAGAATTATTCTGTAGATTTACATCCATCTCTTATGTAATATTATATGAATAATACCTAAATACCACCTTGTCCAAATGTAATAACACAAGTGCTAACTACCCAATTACTTCCCCCTTAGTGGGGAAAAACTTAACTGAATTTAATGTGGTTTAGGTCAGATACTTGTATACAGCTAAATTCAACACAAAATATGGACAGTTTTCCATTGTAAACAGTCGCAACACCAGTTCAAAGTAACCTGTTCACAGAGAGATTACAAGCCACAGGTTTTTGGATTGGAAATAGAAAATGGCAATCTCAGAAGTTCAGAGCATAGTCTCCTTTCCATAAGTCCAATGCCGTAAGTTAAACTTTCAGAGTGGCAGGACTGCCCACCACATTGGGAACAAGCCCAGCATCATTTCACACAACAGAATCACTCTGTGCATCAGAAATTGTACTTAGGCACGAAATGACTGCATAAAACATTCAGAGTCTCAGGAGTCCAGCTTTGGACCCATAGCACAAGTCACTGAGATACATTCACCATACATTGTGACATGGATAGAGATTAGTTGTGTGCACCCCATCAGTATCTCACATACTAAAATTATTTCAATGTTACAATATTACAAAGCTTATTCACTGTTAATTTTAATGCATTGTGTTTGAGTAAGAAGGGAGAGAAGAGGAAAAAAATTGCAATCTTCTTTCTGGTAAGTAGGAAGAGGAAGGGAGAAGCAAATCAACTTGTTCATAATTGATCGTTACCATAGTGCCATAATAGCAATCAATGCTACTACAATCATCCAGAAAATCTTCATGGAGCAAGACTCTTTCCTCTTTGACCAGCAAACCTAGATAAAAAAAAGTTTGGTTAAGTTGCGCTTAACTAAGCTACTAGTAATAGATTCAGAAATATGACATTAGTCTGACTTTAATCTTTCAGAGTAACCAGACAAGTCATCCTTATCTAAGGGTCAGTATCTAAAGAGAAAAACTTAAGTAATGAAAGGCTCCCTAAAACTGTGAGTGCACAGCAGATTGTTGATAGTCTGAGGACAAATACATGACACAAGAAAAAAGCTCCTTCCCTTTTTTTCCCTGTCATTATTCGCACCCTTGGAGTATTTTAAAATCAAATTAAGAACTCAGTAAGCAGTGGCCAGAATTTTAAAACTGCAGCTTTCAGTATATGCTCAGACCATGTTAAACTTGGGCTGGTGTAAATGCAGAAGAAAGGCACTTCCTAAACAAGGAGGATGATCTTAGATGATGGAGCACTTGATTGTATAGGATAAAGAAGGTTTGACCTATTGTTTTCTCTTGCTCTTTGGCACTGGCAAAAGCAAGGCAGGCAAATGAGCACTGGTTCATCTTCAAGAGCAGGACTTTGCAACCTAGGAAGACTGTCTTGAAAAAGATCAACAGATAATTCTCTAACTCATTCAATCTCTGTGAAAAGGGGTTTCCTCTTTCTGCACCACAATATGGGCAAGAGGAAATAATTCAGTAGTAGCAGTGACATCCTGTCCAGCTCTTAACCACCCAAAAGAGCATCATTATCCTGTACAAAACAGAAGATGCTAATGGCAAACCGCTAAGAAAGGCTCATTCAAAGAAGAAAGTTGAGGAACAATTATCAATGTACAGGCTTCCAAACTGAAATGAACATATCTGTACAGTGCTGCACTGCACAGTGTGAGCACACCTACAGGCTCAACAGTTCTCTGCTGTTGAGTTCTCCTTCACACCATTACACAGTATGGATCTACTCACACTCACAATGTGTAAGCAAGAAGTGGAAGTGTCTCATATGTATTTTTCTATCTCAGCACAGTTAGTTGTTAAGATTCTAGCATGTCAGTAAATAATTCTGGCTAAGGAATTGGATATTATACTTCGAAACATTAAAGCTTTCACCAATATTTCAGCACTTATAAAAACTGTCTCAGAGGCATATTTCATATATTTATCTTTACTCACCTTGCTGTATTTTAGCGGGACTGATTTTTTTGATGGCAAAAGACTAGTAGCTCGGCTATACTTGCTGTAAGAGACAAGACCTCTTTAAATTTCAAATGCTTCAAAAACTAATGAATAAAAAAGACATTTTCAATAGGATGTTAATGTCACTTGCTTTTGCAATTTTAACGGAAAGACAGAAGTGTCACCAGATTCATTTTCAAGAACAAAGGCCTCCAGTTAACTCATTCAGGTGAATGTTTTTAAATGCTACATTTGATTTTAAAGAAAACTTGGAGAAATGGTTTAGCAATAGGAAATGCTCATCACTTTCATTGAAGTACTAATGAAGTACTTCCTTGCAAAAGAAGCTCTGCAGATTTCTCTTGGGGGG
>NW_009953218.1:861359-873328 GCF_000747805.2 Chaetura pelagica
GGGGGGGGCGGGGGCAAAAAAGCTCCAGGGCTATAACTGGACATAATCTATCCCTGCTTTATGCAACTGAAGCAATTAAAAAAACAACTGCAATTTAATAACCATTTCAAATATTAATTTTGCCAGTGAGTTAGAACATATGAGACATTAAATGCTGGAAATGAGCTGAACTCAGCTGTCAAGCAAAATTGGTTTTCACTTCTACTACAAGGACCACTTTACTAATTTTTGTGACAAATATCAGAAAACAGCCCACATGGAGGTACCTGACTTTGCTCTCTTCACTGCCTGTTGACTTTAAACTGCTCATCCGTTTCAGCCTGGCCAGTTTCTTATTCCACTGTTCCAATTCTTCTATTCTGACTTCAAGATTGTTGGTTAATTTACAAAGCTGCTTTACAGCACCAACATTCTCCATAAAGATCTGATCCTGAGAGGTAAAACAATGACAAAAATAGATACAATATATTAATCAATCAGATGTAACAAGCAGTAAGGAGTATAGAAATCACCTATGTGACTATTGAAAGTGTAAACACAAGTTATCTCACTGTAAATAGGATACAGATATGACTATAAAACACTTTTGCTAGATTGTAAGAATTGTTTATCCTTAATTTGGAATAAATTGAAAATGAGACTTGAAGAAAAATTTGAGAAGCTAAAGGGCTTCATAGGCCAAGATTTTAAACTATATTTTACCTTCATAATGTTGAATTTTAAACCTTAACACTGCTGCAGCAGGCACTGTTACACAGTATTTTGTGTGATATTTCAGCAAAGAGAGATATTTCCATTAGGTACATTTTATAGCACATTTTCCACTACATCAAAAACTTAGTTGTCCATCCTAAAAGTTTTGCCAGAAAAAAAAAACTGACTACCTCAAGGCAGTTTTGTGAGTGGCTCAAAAATGCAAATGATGCTGCAGCCAACACACACAGTAACAGGAAGGGCTAAAGGGTAAAATGAATCCAGTGTCACCATCTAACACCACTGCTCTTCCATGAACATTGAGAAAACAGCTACAGGCTGGAACCCTGAGCAAATTTTCTAAAAGTCTCCTTTTCAATACTATCTCTAGGAAGTGCTCTTTCCACATCTTTATTCAAGGTGTCCAATTCATACTTCCTTCTTTTGGAAAACAGCCTAGCAGATTTATGCCTATGAATTTAACTTACTTGTAGCCTATCAAAAGAAAACAATGGAAATGCAGTGTTTTAAATAGATGTTTTCTCAAAGTTTGGTGGTGTAAACTTGTGTTTTCTATAGCATAATGACAGAAGGCATTATTATAATGAATACAAAATCATTCTCATGACATCATCCAAACAATCAAAATTACCAATCTTTAAAACATCCCTCTTCCCATTATCAGCTGTAAGAGTGAAAAAGCTGGGAAGTGGTTCTTGATCTGCAGTGAACCAATGAACAAGAGAGGGTCTGCTCTGACCAGTGTTCTAGACAAACAGTCTGCAGTCATATATGACTGGACTCAGTGACTGACAGTCCCTTGCAGTCCTATTTCTACAGGAAAAGGAAAGGAAAAGAGGACAGGATAACAGACTAAGATATTGTTTCCAACCTATGAGCATGGTAATTACTTTGTGTTCCATAAACATTTTATAGTATATGATTTTGAATCTATAATAATGATTTCAGATGGTCAAAATAACCTTCCAGAGAGCACACAGAGTTAGCATTTGCATTTGGTATGAAGTGATTACACTAGGATTAGAGTAAGGAAGCTTTTATTTAACAAACAGAATGCCATCATTGCTTAATTCACTTCTGGAACACTTAATTGACACCTAAACACAAAAGAAAGTTTTGAAGTCCCTCTTGTTGGACCAATGCTATGAAATCACTACTCACCTTTGTTCAGCAAATCTTTTTCCCTTTTCTTTTTTATCATATGTTTATTATTACAACAAGATTTTAACGTAAATACTTTTTGTCATTAAAAGACTTCACCATTTAGTAACATCTGGTAGTTCAGTGTTTCTCAGTGATTTGCCAATCACTATTTTTGTAACCATATGTGCAGGCCTAAAGCACAGTGTATGTTTATAGCTCCATATACAAAAGGAACAGTCTAAACACAAATCTCCACTTTCTTTCTCAAGACCACACCTTGTCAACCATCAGGAAGTTTTCTATTTTTTCTCCATCATCACAAGAAACATCTCCAACTTCTCTAACAGCTTCAGGTAAAAGCTCCTTCACTTCCTGGGCTATTATTCCTGTTAGCAAGATAACAGAAACTAAAGTCAGGAAACACAGCAGCATACCATTGTTCAGGATTGTGTGTTTGACTTTCCCACCCTAAAAGCTAACGGTAGAGCCAAACATGACCTAGAATTTCTCTGTAGTAGGAAAAATTCAGGATTTCACTTATTTATTTATTTTTTTCTCATTCTACAGAAAACAATCATAAAGCTTTAGAACTACCATTTCTCTGCAATTGAACAAAATTATTTGTGATTGCACACTTCATTTTCATTAAACCTCTGGAAAAATAGCATCCTAGCCCCAAAAATTGAAACAGAAGTTGAAAAATGACCATAAATACTTAATTTTGGCATTTTTATATCAGAAGTGAAACATAGCAAAGTGTGCAATTGTAGTATCCCAAGAAATGAGGATGAAACAGCAGGGTGCTAAAAGGCACTATGGCACAATGAGCAACAGTGGAATATACTGAAAACCAGGAACAGAACTGACTGAATACCTGTTTCATGGGTATTTTTTATTCCCATAACAGATGCAAATTCAGGCTTGTAGTCATACTCCACCAGCCTCATCTGTGTTATTCTTCTCAACTGCTCATTTGTATCGACCTAGTTGGACAAATACAAGAGTCACACGTTGAAACATTAAGAATGCCCATGGAAACTAGGACTTCACTGAAACAGCATGAAGCCTCTCACAGCCACTTGGCCAATCTTCACATTAGAAAACATGGACAATCTTCCTATTTCCCATTAGCAAAGTGCTATTTGTGTTTGCATTGCCAGTTACCCTGCAGTCTGACAACTCCCATTCACACAGATATCCCCAGCTTCTGTGGTCAGACTCTTTCAAAGTCCAGAGGCAATGGTTCCACAGAGCACATCTGATTTCTTTAGGCCGGCATTTCAGCACAACCAGGATAAAGAAGCTGCCTAATGTGTCATAACAATGATCCACTCATGTGCTGTGGTGCAAACATAAATGCCCTCAATACTCCCCAGCCCTCACCTCCCGGATATTCTGTTTTGCTCGGCTGTCAGATGGATGCATGACTCTGCCCATAACTTTTGCATTTCCACAGACAACCAGTGCTTCATCTGGTGCATCTGTGTTAATTCCTACTCGACCATGATAGACTGTCGTCTCTGGAACGTGTCCTCGCTGCCACAGTACATCACTGTCATTCTCAAACTGCCCTGGGTTAGATGCCTGGAAGAAAATAAATCTGTTAAGAGATATAGTATAGCATAGATGTACCATTGCTTATTCCATTAAGAATTCAGGGAAAATGAAATGCCCAACCTTTAATATTTAAATTGTATTCAATAGCTTTTCTAACACACCAACAGAAAAAAAAAAGTGGAATCACTTCTAAGTAACTGTTTCTGCTCATACAGCATTGGCCTCATGGCTTTTCCCCTTGAACTCTATTTTATTATCACTTTAAGTCAAATTATCAATGACCAAAGCTTTCCAGATTTTAGCTTTGACATTATGCCACATAACCATTTATTTAACAGCACATTTTAGCTGAGGCTGGAAATCAGAAAAGAAGAAACAAGGCAGAGATTAAATACATGTGGTCTAAATTATTTTTTTATTTGCTTTGACAATACCAGTTTTTTCTTTTACATTCTGTTTCACTAACTTTTCCAGCTTGCATTGAAAGCCTGTGCTGAACAGATCAGAGGTGATTTTGGCTTGCATTCACAGGTCCTGTTCTCCTAAAGTAAATGCTTCAAACTATAAATGGCAAATATTGCAGATATCTAGACAGAAGTCTTTCAAACAAGTATTCTATTTACACAGTACCTAGTACAATGGAGCAAGGCTCCACAACACAAGTATTAAAACAAGGAGCTGGAGAGGAGGCATGAAGAGATAGTGAGACTGCCTCCACACACATTCCCTTTTTCACAACCATTAAAACATCTGCTGGAGAGCCATTACAATGGAGGAGGTTGGGGTTTTTAGGGCTGAGATTCACTTTTCAGGCCCATTCTATTTCCTGCAATCATTTTGCAGCAGTGTCAGACAGCCAACCATCTCAGTACAGATGAAGGAAAGGAGAACTGTGACTCAAGGGCAGGAAAGGCATCTAAACTGTGCCCCAGTGGCCATGGCTTAATGTAGACTACTTCTGGCAGCAGAATCAGTGTAGGCAGCCCACATCATCCCATCTTCACCTGCCAGCCCTCAGTGCTACCAATCCACCAACATAAGAGACTATGGAGGAACCAGCCTGACTAAAAATTAACCAAGAGCAAAAATCAGATTTATTTTTAACACAGATCAATCTCCATTCCTCTTCATTGCAGGGCCCAGGAAAAACAGTTGCACTAGTATGGCAGAGGAGTGGGGGAACAGGAGCAAGAAGCCTGATAGCAGCAGAAATTAATCAAGCTTTGTTGATTCAGTGCTGCACCAAAATGAAATGTCCAACAAACTATGACCAAGGAAACACTTGTCTCTCTGTGGGCCTTCCCACAACAAAACATATAAAAAAAATAAATCATTGAATCAAAAATCTTTGGGCATTCTGAGGAGCTTAAGTCTTACTAATATGCTTCAAAACCAAAAGAGAGTAATGAAATCTTTTCACTTCTTTGCAGTTTTGGAATGATAGAGAACAATGCTCAGTGAAATGGGCAAGAACAAGCTCACTTTGTAATAGCAATTTCTGCAAGTCACAGCTACCAAATGAATTCTGCTTTTATGCAGCAACTGAAATACTTGAAGTATAAAGCATATTCAAAATCTGTTTGCTAGGTTCCAGTGACCTACGAAGTCTAAAAAGAGCAGTTGCTGCAGAGGTGACCATTTGGGAAAACAAATAATTACTACTATTTAGTTAACCAAATGTCAGTTTCACTGATGGAACACAAAACAAACACATTCATAAATTCTTTAAAACCCTCTGTAATGTTAAAAATTAAGTCATGTTAGAAACTTCCTGTTAAGAAAACAGGATCATTCAAAGAACATCAAAAAACCAATGGAGTGTGTATAATCAGAAAAAGCTTTTTGTTTCAGTAATTTTCTTTGTTTTTTTTTTTTAAAAAAAGCTTTGAATTCAGATTTAAAAATGTTAGTCTGAACAAAGGTATGATCACAAGAGTAAGCTTGGGTTCATTTAAAGAAGCAAGGTTTTCACAAGGCTTTGCCATCTACCGTGCATGGTGCTGTGCACTTATCACTGTCACAATTAGAGCATGATCTGATGTGCACGACAGCCACTGCTCAGCTGGTAGTTTTGTTTCTGATGTTTGAGCAAATAAGGGGCCAGGACTTGAGCTGCTCTCTCTTGCAGTGCATTTGCACAGCTTTGCCACTCTAAGGTGTCCAGCCAGAGGCTGGCTCCCTGTACCCTGCCTGCCCTGTCACACACCTGGGAAAGGACTTTTTTTTTTTTTTTCTTTCCAGCTTTTCTGTTAACATTTTCACCACTTCAAATCACAGACTTTTAATCCTTCTGCTTTTCTGCCTTCTCTTTCTGTACGGAATAGTGGCCAGGTTTGCAAAGTCTCATTCCCTGCACTCTTAATTTAAAAACTGCCTCACACACATTGAAGGAGCTCTCTTCATTGAAATTTCAAAAGAATCTAACATTTAAATGTTAACTTTGAAATTTTGCACAAAAATAGGTATCTCATAATGTAACAATAATCCCAAGGATAAACCAAATGTGAAAATTCCATGGCTTTCCTAAATTAGTGAAGAGACTGTACTTGTAGCACCACTAGATGCAGAAAGAGACGTTCAGATGAAAGCAGTATTGTGCAAAATAAGGAATGAAACAGGAAGAAAACTAAATATGCAGGACTGATACAAATACAATACAAAGAGGGTTTATGACAGAAGAGGACACGAAGTTATGGCCAGATGAAAAAGAAGCCAGGACTGAAACCATCTGAAAGCCCTCATCTTCCTTTGGCAGCCCCTGTGCAACACCACACACATTAGAGGTTTGTGCTTTTGCTGTCTCCAAACCCAAATGCTCATCTGTAATCATAAGCCCAGGCAGACAAAGTGCCACCAAAAAGAACCCAAGTGATGGCCTACAAAGAATGATGCCAGGACTAAGAGCTATTGAAAGCACTCACATAGGCTTTTCATCAGGAGCCCCTTCCCAGCCCCACTTCTTACACTAGAGCTCTTGATCTGATTTGACTCTGAAACAAAACGACAAGACTATTCCTCACCATAAACCAAGGACTAGAAAGGCTCTGTGTGAACAAGAAGTTTCTCGATTGGCTCACACAAAAAAGTTCACTGGACTGCAATCTTCTGGAGTCCCTCACCACCCTCTGCAGCCCCACAACATGGCACCTATGCATTTTCCATCTTTCTAAGCCCTACACATAATCTTCGCCCAAAATAACCATGACCCTATGCTATGCCCAGTTCAATGTTAACCACCAGGTACTGGCCACACTAAAAAGGGGGCAGGGCCACAAATGTTTGGCAGCCCTCACCTTCCCCTGGCAGCCCCCTTGCAACCCTACTCGTGCTGGTCCTCCACAATTTCTCTCTCTCCTAGCCCTAGCCCTCTATAGCCCCCTTTAAAATAGGGTTTTTCTCTCTTTCAAGTCTCTTCAAAGTTTAACTGTAGGCTAAAGCTGAACACTAATATGAAAACTTTATGTGGATCAGGGGACTAAAAAGTAATGGTCATGAAGAAGAGAGACCAATTCTTTTTCCCATTTTGAACTCTATATTACAATGACAAAATTAAGACCTAGGACACACTGAAAACACACTGGAAAGAAGCAGCTATGGGTTTTAGTCTTCGAAGAGCTGTTTGACTTTCTTTTCTTGCTCTTTTTTCCTTTTAATCTTCCTTTAAAAATTAATCATCTAGCCAAAGAAGCATGCACCAAATTCCCAGCAAGTGTAGGAAACTATTATACCTAAAATCTGGAAAAATTAATGTATTTTGTACTGGAATTCACAACAAACTTTCTTTTTAATCCCTTCTATGGCTCTACTTTAAACATCTTAAAATCCTGATGATTAAAAGATAAGAACATATTAATAGAATATGCAAATGTGAACTATTTTATTTCCCTCAAAATTTGGGTCAATGGTAATTTTTATGCCCAAGAATCACCACCCCCCATTGTCTCCTGGAAATATTAAAACAGTACATACTTTTCAGATTAAGGCAATATAAATTTCTACCTACCCTTACAATGATCTTTTCAGACACATTTGCAGACAGTAGGTAGAGCTGATCCTGAGAGACAGCATACAGTCCAACTACCAGCATGAAGTATCTAAATTGAAATGTATTTAATCAAGACAAGAATTGAAGTAATGTCTTATCACAGAAAAAAATATATATTTTCAATAGAACTGCTACGATCGATACATAAAAAGACAGCCAGAATGTTTTTTAAATGTATTTATGCTACAATATGAAAGAAAAAGTATTTCCTTCACTCTCAAGTAACACGCTCTTTCAGTTCTCACAATCACTGAAAATGAACAAATATTATGGTAGTTTTGACAAATGTAAGCAATGAAGACTCAAAGATGAAGACTCTTTCTTCCTCAGAAGAAAATTATCATTATTTAGTTCTTTGGCTTCCTGATTTTGTCAGCCATCATTCTGGCTCCGATTTCCTGAAACAATCTCTAACCATGAGGATGAGGTATTTTCCTCTATTCCCACAGCATTCTCTGACTGTAGAAGAGAGGTCTTTAAGCAAATACCAAGAGTCTCAGAATTTTAAATAAAATCACAGATTTGGCAATGCTGAGATTTTTCACAAACGTCAGTTCTATTCTAAAACAAACCTTCTCTTTACCACTTCATACACTCAGGTAAACCAGCTACAGCAATACCTCTGGTCAGGATTAGGTTTTCCCTTTTTTCTCATATTATTTGCCGTTGTTTCACTGAAGTGCAGTCTTCCCAGTGTTACTTTAGTTATCTGGTCCCCCGGCAGATCAACTCTAAAACAGAAAAGGAAACAACACCAGGGAAATAAGCATTTGGAGAGCCAAATGGCGCAAGCCAGATTTCCTCAAACTCATTAAAACAGTTCTGAGAAAAGCTGACAAATGAAAAAAAAACAACAGAGGAACCCCAGTAAAAACGTAACTGTGGTTTATAAAAATGCATTAAAACCACAGTGACTATATCAAGGAGATAAACAGGATAAAGCACCAGCAGTGGGAAACTGTTATTAGTAACAGGAGTCATGTGTTTCTTTGTCTGTACATGGTCTTGAACACAATAAAACCACATATGGTCTATACGATGGATATTTGCTGCTTGCCAAGGTTAAACACAGCTTGTTCTTGGTTCTGAATTTCTGCATTAAAACAAGGAAATTTTACTGCTTGTTCTTTTTTTCACCTGCACCTGATTTATATGCCTGGAAGTATGAAATATACACCTGTTTCTTCAATACATCATGGCACTGCTCCTGTAAGCAATAAATAATATGAACAAAGAGTTTGCGTGGAGAAAACCAGAGTCCACCAAACAGTCACCCACAAAACAGCTCACATACACCCAGAATCCATTTGTCAGTATGCAAAAGGAAGAAAAATGACATGATAGAAGTAGTTTAGTGAAAACTGAGATCTTCTCCCAAGCTCAAAGTACAGTTTGAGAGGTTACATATTGCAGTCTTTATCCCAGCACTGTCCTGTCAAACTTGACACTGCCTTATCTTTTTCTTTTTCAAATATTCAATTATTTATAGAGAACAGAGCAGCTCCAACAGAAGATACTTGTGCCAGAAGAACAAACACTGGCAGAGAGTTCCAGGGAGAAACTGCTCTTAATGTTTCTAGCAGAGGCTCCCCCCCCATGAAGTCACTGCAAATACATCTCATGCCCATGTAGAACAGGAACATCACTGACATTTTTTAAGGTGGGAAATGCATCTGCCATACAGCTCTAAACACCACAGAGCAGTTCTGCTTCCTGAATATAAATATTTTGGATAGGCATACTTAACACATTTGTAAAGCTGCTGAAAATTTTCCTTAATTAAGGAAGACCAGGTCTATATTACTACTGTGATTCTATGTGCACACACAGAATGGAATTTGGATAAAGATCAGAAAACTGGCTAATGTAGGTGTCCAAGAAACAACAACTTCACATTTCAGGCCAATCAACTATTGAAACAAAATGGAATAATTTTTTCAAAATTCTTACTTAACAGGGTGGAAAGTTTTTTTGCTTCGATCTGACTGAGACTGTTCAATAGCAATTGTTTGATTTGGGGCTTCTACCTGTAAAGAAAAAATAATTTTCAAAAATGACACAAATATTACATTTTCCAACACAGAAAAATGTGAAATACAAATGAATAGGCAAATTTGTCTGAAACAGTGAAATCTCTCTCATTTCTCATGGAACTACACAGAAATTAACACAGGAATTGACTCCTGACCAACTGACACCTGACAGTCTTAAGACCCAAATCTTTCTGTAGATGTAAATTGAAAGAAGAAGAAGAAAAAAAAAAAAAAAAAGTAATGCAATAATTTGCAAAATAAAAATAATGTTCTGAATCCAGGCTGGGTTTGGCTCCTTTAATCACACAATATAAATGTAGATATTTAACATGAGAACTGAACCTATGCAAGGCAGTTCCATAACTTATTTTCATGTAAATTTCTGTACATTTTTTGAACGGTACCAAGCAGCCCTTCAGATGGGAACAGACAACAGCAATAATCACTAATTGGTATTAGAATGTATTAAGGAAACTGGTAGTAATTATCTTATAAAACAGTTACATATTTTTATAAATCGCTGAATGTTGGTAGCAAAAAAAAAAAATGTGGTAAAATCTTTCAGAAAGATTAAAATTTCTTACTGCTTTTGCATATGCAAGCTTGTGGACCCACAGTGCCTGGGAAGAATTTGTTTCTTAAAATGAAAATGGGAACCTTGGCAAGAAGAAATAAGGAAAATTTGTTTTCTACACATGAGCTGTCCAGGAAAACCAGATTTTACTCTTTACACTTTCTTTGCTTTGTGAATTGTTTTTTCAACGCATCTTTTTGACCAATGGGTAGACTGGCCACATTCACAGCAGCTGACACCCCTGCACTGCACACAGAGGGAACAAAATTTCCACCAAACAAAGGGAAGTCAATGAAACCATGGCAAATAGGCAAACAATACATCTGTCAGCAGGTATCTATACATCAGCACAAGTATCCATAAAACATTAATTTTTTGCAGAAGAGTTCCACACAGAAGTCACTAGTAACTTAAGAGTTCTCTTTTGACAGTTCATCAAAAATTACTTTTAAAAAAGAGTTCATTTCAATTATTTATCCCATTCTATGGATAATCACATAGTGACTTACTAAAAGTAATAGCCACAAAGAGGAGAAATACTTGCCTTTATTCCAAAAGCCTTCAAGTAAAACTTTTCTATTGGTTGCCCCCCTAGCTGAGTTTTGACATATTTTGGGTGTCCAGTGATTTTAATATGGACAGTGATTTGGAAATGATTCTTTTTCTGGCACACAAAGGCATCATCTGTTGTTGAAAAGTTAAATCCTTTATCTGTGACAATGTGATACCCTACAGCAGGTCTACAAAAACAAGAAGAAAGAACAGCAACTTTAAATACAGGCATATTGGAGAGACATCTTGAGTTCCTATTTTTCACACAGTCTGAAAATCCATCTGACTTTTACTGACAAAATGGGAGCAGAAATACATCTTTACAATCACCAGTTCTACCAGTATTTTCTTCTTAGGCTCTTACAGGTATAAAAATGCATATAACATATACTGTTATTCTAGTTGGACATATGAAATGTTTAGAAACTGGAGATGGGGAAGTTTACATAATCCTCACTTGCAAATCTGGTATAAAGAAACTCTGGGCACCTAAAACCACAACCAAACCGTTTAGTGTATTCAAGCATTCATTATAACATTGCTGTAAACAACAGAGCTGACTGAGTGCTGCAGACAACGACGTGCTAATGAGCAAGCAAGGCTCATTTTGTTCCTCAATTCCCACATCAAGTGCTTTTGCAGAAGCTGTTGAGATTCAAATAATGCTTTCCTCAAGTTAAAAGAAAAGCTATCGATTCTGACCCTCTGGCCAGATAACTATAAAACTCTCCTTCATGATGTTGTCTATCCTAGCCCAACTAAGGAAACCCTATTCTATTTATTCAAAGGGCTAATTTGTCTCTCAAAGAGGAGGAGTATTCTGCCCTTACGATTCACCAAACAAGGAAAGGTATCAAATGATCTTTCTAAAAGAACCAGTGCATTCACCATCCTACAATGCTTTCAGTCTGCTGATATAAGTGATGGATAATTCTGAAATAATAGGACAACATGGCAAGGTTCTCTTATATGAGCATTGGCCTTTCTTGCTAATGGAAGTTTGATAATGATGATCTTATCTCCTTCTACCAAGAACCTCTCATTAACACAATTACTGAAGATGGTTTTTCAGAACTCACCCATTTGTTTGCACATTGTTAGTATGTTGACAAGAAACACACAGACTTTGTTATCTTTTTCTAAATTATGAACAAAAGGCCCCTTTCAAACAATCTGGGACAAGAAATAAAGAGAAAACTCCTTTATATCTATTTCAAAACTACTGAGTCATTCCTATTTTAAAATATGATGTGTTTACCATCTCCGCGAACCATCACTGTTAAAGAAGCAAAACTTCTTCAGTTTCTTCCTACAACTGGCAATTCTATTTGTTAGGAAATGTGTGTATTTC
>NW_009953218.1:873363-911533 GCF_000747805.2 Chaetura pelagica
AATTTTATTAGCTGATATTCTTAAAGCAATTTCAGAGTACTTGCTCACACATGCAAGCAAACTGAGAAGCAAAAGTATACATTTCCAGATTTGCAAGTTGAATTGTTTGCAACGTCAACTCCCAAAGAGGAATTCCAAGTTTATAATTTTCCAAGTCATAGAATCACAGAATCACAGAATCTCAGGGGTTGGAAGGGACCTCGAAAGATCATCTGGTCCAACCCCTCTGCCAGAGCAGGGTCACCTAGAGCACATCACACATGAAAGCATCCAGGTGGGTTTTGAATGTCTCCAGAGAAGGAGACTCCACAACCTCTCTGGGCAGCCTGTTCCAGTGCCCTGTCACTCTCACAGTAAAGAAGTTCTTCCTGATATTCACATGGAACCTCCTATGCTCCAGTTTGCATCCATTGCCCCTTGTCCTATCACTGGTCATCACTGAAAAAAAAGCCTAACTCCATCTCCCTGACACTCACCCTTTACATATTTGTAAACATGGATGAGGTCACCCCTCAGTCTCCTCTTCTCCAAGCTAAAGAGACCCAGCTCCCTCAGCCTTTCCTCATAAGGGAAATGTTCCACTCCCTTCTTACTTTTTGTGGCTCTGCACTGAACTCTCTCAAGCAGTTCCCTGTTCTTGAACTGAGGGGCCCAGAACTGGACACAATATTCCAGATGTGCCCTCACCAAGGCAGATTAGAGGGAGAGGAGAACCTGTCTTGACCTACTAACCACATCCTTTCTAATGCACCCCAGGATGCCATTGGCTCATGGTCATCCTCCTGTCCACCAGGACCCCCAGGTCCCTTTCTCCTACACTGTTGTCCAGCAGGTCAGCCCCCAGCCTGTACTGGTCCATGGGGTTGTTCTTTCCCAGATGCAAAACTCTACACTTGCCCCCAACTCTCCAGCCTGTCTAGGTCAAAGTACACCATTTACAGTAATTAAGAGCAAATACATTTTTTGATCTGATTGCACAGAGCATGGTCAATCTTACCAAGCAGTACAGTAAAACTTGAAGAACTTTTAGATAGTCACATAAGTGTCCGAACTCAAAATACACTTCAAATTTCTATTTCTATTCAGAATATGACCCTTCAGACAACATCTTTGGAACCGAGTCCTATCAATCAATGTAGTAATGCAGCATGGAGCTAAAAAAGTGCCCAGCAGATACAATGCAGGGCACAATCAATGGTAAGAGTAACCTCTTCTAGTGAATCAATCTCAACCAACAGCATTTTGAAGTGAAAATGAAATAATCAAAAGGTTAAAATATTGGATTAATAAAATGGAAAATATTAGTTAACCTGATAAATGTCCTTAAAGTGGGCATGACAATTTCAAGGTACAGTACCAATGCATCTACACTAAGCAGTAATAAGCACATGACTCTTTAAGCTAACAGAACACAGTATCACTACTGAGACAATCCGTGCGCTGCACTGGAAATATAGTGTACCTTGGAACAAAGGCACTGCCACTGGCCTCACTTAAAAGTAACAGTTACTTCCTCTGCATAAAATATCTCAGTCCCCTTCCACAGCAATGGGATTGGTACATAGAATCATAAAATCACCAAGTATTTCTTGTTGAAACGGACCTTAAAGATCATCTAGATCCAACCCTCCTGCATGGACAGGGACACCTACAACTAGACCAGGTTGCTCAAAGCCCCATCCAACTTGACCTTGAACACTTCTGAGGATTAGGCATTCACAGCCTCCCTGGGAAACCTGTTCCAATGTCTCCAAATTAAGAATTTCTTCCTAATGTCTAACCAAAATCTACTCTCTACCCTCTTCCAGCCATTACTCCCCTATCGCTACATTTATTTGGATGCTTTAATACTCAGCATCACATTGTGTTTGTTGTCACAAGGGACCAGGAAACGTGTATCTGAAACTTCAATTTTAAGTGTATATGGACTGGCAAACAATTGGGTAGCAGCAGGAAGACAATCACCCACCACCAGCTCACAGCTCTTTCAGTCATTGACTGAAAGCATAACAAGAGCTGGAAGCCCCTTCCATTCAGTGAAAACTCACATCACAAACACAACTGGAGGTTTCTTGGCCCATCCAGCTCCCAAGGAATAGAAAGGTGTGAGCAATGAGCTGTGTGCTCCATCAATGTAGTAATGCAGCATGGAGCTAAAAAAGTGCCCAGCAGATACAATGCAGGGCACAATCAATGGTAAGAGTAACCTCTTCTAGTGAATCAATCTCAACCAACAGCATTTTGAAGTGAAAATGAAATAATCAAAAGGTTAAAATATTGGATTAATAAAATGGAAAATATTAGTTAACCTGATAAATGTCCTTAAAGTGGGCATGACAATTTCAAGGTACAGTACCAATGCATCTACACTAAGCAGTAATAAGCACATGACTCTTTAAGCTAACAGAACACAGTATCACTACTGAGACAATCCGTGCGCTGCACTGGAAATATAGTGTACCTTGGAACAAAGGCACTGCCACTGGCCTCACTTAAAAGTAACAGTTACTTCCTCTGCATAAAATATCTCAGTCCCCTTCCACAGCAATGGGATTGGTACATAGAATCATAAAATCACCAAGTATTTCTTGTTGAAACGGACCTTAAAGATCATCTAGATCCAACCCTCCTGCATGGACAGGGACACCTACAACTAGACCAGGTTGCTCAAAGCCCCATCCAACTTGACCTTGAACACTTCTGAGGATTAGGCATTCACAGCCTCCCTGGGAAACCTGTTCCAATGTCTCCAAATTAAGAATTTCTTCCTAATGTCTAACCAAAATCTACTCTCTACCCTCTTCCAGCCATTACTCCCCTATCGCTACATTTATTTGGATGCTTTAATACTCAGCATCACATTGTGTTTGTTGTCACAAGGGACCAGGAAACGTGTATCTGAAACTTCAATTTTAAGTGTATATGGACTGGCAAACAATTGGGTAGCAGCAGGAAGACAATCACCCACCACCAGCTCACAGCTCTTTCAGTCATTGACTGAAAGCATAACAAGAGCTGGAAGCCCCTTCCATTCAGTGAAAACTCACATCACAAACACAACTGGAGGTTTCTTGGCCCATCCAGCTCCCAAGGAATAGAAAGGTGTGAGCAATGAGCTGTGTGCTCCCTTGTCACATCAACACCCTAGGGGAAGGGTTGTGTGGGATTCAGTAAGACGTGTGCTGCCCCTTATCACGCTGTGCACACACAAGGAACGTCACTGTCCAGCAATGGCACTGACATGCTCCAAACTCCCATGAGTGCTTTTAGCAGGTTGGGCTGGAGGAAAATTAAAATTTACTATATTATTTAAGACTTGCGGAGTAGAGACTGTAGAATGGCTTTTGTCAAAGGGTTCATTCCCTAAATACTAGAACAGGGAAAAACCAGGGATGTAAAGTGAACTTGAAATTATCTTTGCCAGATCATCTAACAAAAGAAATATTTAGAGTTCTGATTTATACAGAAAAACTCTCAATCTTCGACTGAAGAGTTGCATGTTATATATATTTGTTTGTTTGTGTGTGTGTGTGTGTGTCTATAGTTACTTCGACTTAGGTGATACGAGCCCAGAAGTAACTCAGGTATACTCTAATTCCATTTCTCTTCCATCTCTTAGGCCATTAGAGGGAAAGGTGCCATATGTTTAGTAATTACTTGCCCCAGTATGCTTCAAAAAGAAAATTAACAGGCATTTTAAGTTAACTCATTTTTGTTTTGACTCTAAATCCCTAAAGAGAAGTCAGAAAATATGACATGAATTTCAACCAGTGTTTAAGGTTCTGCTTATGAGATACATTTACAGACTCATATACCATTCTGCCTGCTATTCCTCCTTCTCCAGTCTTACTTTCAGTAAGAAAAACGAATGCCAAATGTACCATTAATTTCTACAAAACTACAATACCAGCAACAAAAAACCCAGGAAACCCCTTTTTTTCAAGTGCAAACACCAGTGCTTACAGTTTTTCATAATTAGCGTTAAATAAGCTGTTCCACTGAGAAGTTTGATATGGTTGCCACGTTAAAGCTTGACAGCATTTTTCCAAAGCTCCATTCTGTCCATCACTGTCATATTCTTGCACTTCAGCAGCACAGTCCTTAACATTTGCTGTAGAGAGATTGTGACAATTCAGTTATTACTTTTGTGACTAGCCAGAAAATCCTGCAGAAACATTTTTATAAATATATTTACATGCATAAACATACATATAAAGCACAAATATATTGCATATATTTAAATCCAATTGCCCTTTACAGTTACTCCAAAATATTGTGTTATATTCTTTTATTCCCTTGCCCTAGAAAATAAATTTTTCATTTTTCCTGATTTGCAAAACAGTACACAAATAGCACTTCCTATTTTTATTCCCTCCAAAACGATGAAGAGAACTCTGGGGAAAGGTTTAGACAGACAGACAGACAGACAGACAGAAAGAAAGAAAAAGAAAGAAAGAAAGAAAGAAAGAAAGAAAGAAAGAAAGAAAGAAAGAAAGAAAGAAAGAAAGAAAGAAAGAAAGAAAGAAAGAAAGAAAGAAAGAAAGAAAAGTATTTTATGCAACACTGCAAGAAGCAATTAAGCAAAATAATTACATATGTTTCCCATTTTTTCTACTACACGTTTAAACTGAGTATGCTCCAACAGACTACTTGGTTCCAGAGCAGGAAGCAGAGTCTTCCAATAGCAGGCACATTCACCACTATATCTGGATGACCGGTTAACATTTTTTGACTATACATTCTGAGATAGACAGGGTCAACCATAATTCTCTGTCGTATCACACATTCTATGAAGTCAAAGGAGAATGTGATAAGAGGGACAGATAAATGGAGTGCAGTAAGGACAGGAGAAAATAAGTCATTGAGCATATAAGCTGAGATCTGTCCATAGCCAGTAGCAGCACAGCAAGACAGAATCATTTCAGACCCAACCTTCATTTGCAATTCAATGCTTCTGACATGTAGCAGAGTGAAAAATATATATAAAAAACCCCACAGTAATTAAATTAGCACTGCCTTTCTAAATTATCCCCATGCCATTTTTACCAATGGCTGTGTTCTTTTCTGTGAGATTTTATTAACAGTGACTCCCAAGGAAAGCATATTTCAAAGCTGTGTCTTTATGTATTAAAAACAGCAACAGCAATTTTAGATATAGAAGTGTCTGTTCATCTCTTTCCAGCAGTGGTAGACATAGAGGACGACTCACAACCAAGAAACACTGATCAAGTAAAAGATACCAATGGGTAAGTAAACTACTAAATCCAGTTGCTACTCATTAAAAGTGTTCTAAAAGATTGATTTAATGCTTAAAAATAACTTACTCCAAAGAAATAACAAGCAACTCTCAGATTTCCAATAACAGACCTTCATTACAAACTGCTCATTCACAGGGAGCCTCACACTTCACAGAAGCTGATCCATTTCTGTACATGCCTGATAAGCTCTTTTGTATCAACTGGTATAAGCTTAGCATTTTTATCTTAGTGAAACAATGAATCAAATTAATTTGGGGAGAGGGAGGGGAAATACCCGCATGCACATGGATGCACTTTGTAGAAAAAAATATGGATTGAGGTGATAAAGGGAAACTGCAATCTCTTTGCTCATCCACCACATTAATTCCCTACTAAGCTGACCCAAGATGGTTCTTTTGCCTAATCAATTTAGTGCCCAGCAAATTCAGCAGAGGATGGTATCATCTGTGTACTGCCAGCTCACCCACAGAGAAGAGGAGAATATTTTGCCCAGAGAGTCCCCAAGAAATATAAACCCCTAAAACTTCTTCTCGCTTTGCAAAATAAAAATAGGTCCTGGTTTTCAAAAACACTAAAAAGGTAAAATCCTTTGTACTGTAGCATAGTACAGACTGTTAACACTGCCACCTGCTCAGAGTCATACTCTTAAAATATTTACTTGTCTATTGTATGAAACATCACATTTCATCTTCACAGAGTTTCTTACCTTGTCTGGAGTCCTGAAATTGGACTGAAGAATCACTGGCATCTCCCAGCAATTGTGAGAGCTTCCTTTTTTTGCTTGATGCTGCAGAAAAACTTTTTGAGAACACATGATACGTTAGTCATTTATAATTATAAATACAGGTATTACAGAACCATAAAAGAAGAATATCCAGCTGTCTCTTTCTAACTGTTTTGTCACACAAATTCAGATTTGATGGAGGGAGGAGATTGCTGTTGGCCCTTTAAAATTTAATTTTAATTTTAAAATTTAGTTTTTTCTTCCAAAACATAAATTAGTCTATTTTTTATTTTATATTAACAAAGAAGTTGATCTCTTTTTTAAACATTACACAGAGCATATGTAGCACAGTTTTATTGTCTCCTGGCATTTGCACTAAGATCACAGATTTATTTAGAATAATTGTATTGCACCAAGCATAAACTCACTTTCTTTCTTACACAGAAAACACTATTAACAGTTAAACTAATGCATTAACAAAGAGATCTCAAGGGGAAACTGATGGGGAATTGTTTTCCCCTTTCCCAGAAAATGATGTTTCAAAAAATGTGCTTTTTTGCAAAGGTAAAAAAACTTGTTCCAAAGTTTTGATATTGTAAAATGTAAGACAAAATATCCTAACAGATGGTCACTACTTTTTGTTGGGGGAAAAAACAAGCCAAACTCAAGGTCTCAGTCAGGCCCAGTACATACTCAAACTAAGGTTTTCCATGAGCAGAAGAAAAGCCTGCCCACCACATTGTTATTCTTGTTCTGGGTTTGTTCAAAAGTTCCACATTTGGTTAGGAGGTACTTTGTACCTTAAGTTCCAATAACTAAAGTATTACTGGTTTTACTATCTAGCCACTTCTACTGGAAAAACAAAGAGAGAACACAAAGAGCTTTGCTGAGAATCCCAGATGCAGCTTCCTGTACCCCCATCACACCTAACATGTAATTGAGTTCTGTGCAGAAGAGGAGACAGGGACAGAGCATCTGCAAGCCCAGGACTAACGCTGATGAATTCACATTTATCTCCCCATAACCAACGGTGTCCCCATCTGGCATGGATCAGTCAATTCATTCTTACAAGGTATCATGGTTGGATGCCTGCACTACCAAGTGTATTTTCAATAATTAATCATCCACAACATGCTGGTGAGGGAATATGGCAGATAAATAATGCATGCTCTATGAATGATACACGAATACCATTTCACTTGCTTACACAGATATGGCAATATTATTGTTCTCCCTCATGCCACTCATCAGAACACTTACACGGTCCTTATGGACAAATCCCTGCAATTCGTATTGTGAAACACCTGAATGTTTTTTATAATCCGGTTATGAAGCATCTGTTGATCCTTCTCTAGCCTTCTAACATTTTAAAAATTGAAATTCTTATTTCCAATCTGGACTTCCACCAAGATATTTGAAGAACCCTCAACCACAAGTGTCTCAAACATGTCTAAATACTGCCATCCTGTGGAAATCCCTACAAACACGAAGACGTTAACACCTATCTTGAGCCTTCTACCAGCCCTACTTTTTTTCCTCTGTCTCATTGTCTGCATAAAAACTTTATCATTTACCTGGAAATCTGAGATGCATTTGGCTGAAAGTATGAATAATTAAAACCCAAACAGCTGGAGGGTGTAGAATTATTCCAAGGAGCCACAGGATTTTCTGTCTTCAGGCAGGAGCCTTGAGGGAGGGTACAGGGATGTCCACTGGCATTGGGGTCAGAGTAAGTCTCCAGGAACCTGCAGGGAAGCTTGCTGGGACCCATGGCAGGTGGGCACGGGAGTGGAGGCTGCAGGCCACTGGGCCACATTGTGTCATACCATGGTCCTGTAAGAAGTAAACAGATAAGAAATTAAGAAGAAAGAAGGGGAGCTGGAGACCTTTCTATAAGCTTGGGAGAAGACAAATGATGTGACCTACTCTGGAGCTGCGGTGGAGAACACGGTTCCGATCCAGAATCTGGTGGGGAGTCTGGCAACTGGCTTTGCCTAGGAATGAAGAAGAGATTTTAATTTCTACTGGGAAGAGACAGGGATGATGACCACAAGGCAATGCTGAAAGCAGCTGGAGGGAGACCACCACGTGCTCTTCAGGAAATATTGCTTACCATGGGGGTCTAGGACAACTCTCCACTGCCAACTCTCCACTGGGACATCTCTGTCCTGGGACATGTGGATCAGCAGATGATACAGGGCTGTGCTGGTGTCCCAGCATAAAGATGTCCCAGCACAGAGATGTCCTGACAGAGTTGTCCCTTCCTGCACCATGGCTGCTGGGCCCAGCATAGCACAGCACCTTGAGACATCCTGTGGAAGAATTACAGGGAGCAGGTGCAGAGGTCCAGGGACTACAAGATGGAAAGACAGTTAAGGTCTAACAGTCATTACAAGAGACTAGAAGCATGAGAGAGGAATCCTGGCTGGGAATCAAGAAATTCCACGTGATCCACAGCCACCTCTGTGCCAAGCCTTATAGTCAAGAAGGAAAGATTTATGTTTTTGCACACCTGCTTGGGAGAGGTCAACATGGAAAGCCAAACAAGTTATTTTTAGTGTTCACTGGTTTTTGTTACTGAAGCAGGTAAATATCTGAAAACGTGATCTCCCAGGATTCTTGCCTAAAGAACTCCAGGCACACTGCTCTGTTCAAGAACATACCAGCCCATATTTTACTGAGCAGCTTTCTCCTGATTTTCAAGCAGAAAGTGAATCACAGAATTGTCATGGTTGGAAAAGACCACTACTAGAGCACGTCCTGAAGTACTTCATCTACATGTTTTTTCAATACCTCCAGGAATGGTGACTCCACCACCTCCCTGGGCAGCCCATTCCAGTGCCTGACCACTCTTTCAGTAAATAAATTCTTCCTAATATCTAATATCTAGTCTAAAACTCCCCTGGCGCAACTTCAGGTCATTTCCTCTGGTCTTATTGTTATTTACTTGAGAGAAGAGGCCAAGACTCACCTCCCTGCAACCTCCCTTCAGGTAGTTGTAGAGAGCAATGAGGTCTCCCCTTCAGCCTGCTCCAAACTAAACAACCCCAATTCCCTCAGCCTCTACTCATAGGCCTTGTTCTCCAGCCCCTTCACCCTTGGTTGCCCTTCTCTGAACTCGCTTCAGCAACTCAATGTCTTTCATGTAGTGAAAGAAACCTTTTCTTGTGCTGCTCTAAAAACAAGTAGCTACAATGCATGTTAGGCTAAAAATGATAGAGTAGATGAAAGAAGGGAGACGTTTAGTGAGGCACACCTGCTTTACTAAGGCCAAGTGTTCTGGCAGAAGTTGAATAAAACAAAATTGCTTAAACAGACACCCTCATATTCAGAGAACACATCTTCCCTCATGCACGGCAAATATTTTGAAGCATCAATGGAAAATTTCCATCACTTGATTTTAATTCTACTATTTCTACTTCAGATGTTGTATTTCTGAGTTTGGATGGCACAAGAGAGAACAATTTTGTTCTTGGTCACAGCCTGTGACTTGTGACATATTTTCCTGTCATAATGGTATTGCTGCTGATTTTCTAACATGCCACATCCACAACATTGCATTTTGGGTTAGCTTCAACTACACAATTACTCTTAAAAAATAAACAAAAAAATTCCACATTAGAATAATCTTTTATTTCCTTAAAAGCATTTCTTCTGATGCTTTTAAATATCATGTCTACCACTGTAAACACAGTTTTCAACTTTGAACAGAGAGTTGGTAAACTCCTAAATTATTTTTTTGTTGTGGGATACTTGATCTATAGATACTGAGTTCTAAATGTGCCTTGTAAAATTTAAAAATATACATCCATAAAAGTCTAAAACTTCCATTCTACACATTCAGTTAATGTTCCTGATTTCAAATGCTGCCTTGAGTACTCAATTTCTGCTTCAAGTGAGAGCATTTCAGTAAAAGGCAAGTATTTTATAGGACAAAGAAAGTACTCATAAAGTACAGAGGTAGCAGGGAGATGTCTCCACATGAAAACTTAACTGAAACTGGTGTTGTGCTTTTCAAGGAAAAAATGTTCAGTCGTTTAAATTCTTTTGATTTGCAGACATATATCAATTAAATGACTGCTTAGGAATTAAATATCAATTAAATTGTACATCAATTAAATTACTGCTTAGGAAAGGACATGCAACCCTTTTTCTCCTTTCACTGCTCAAGAGTATCTTCCTATTACTGCAGGAAAAGATAAGGAAATCACATGGTGCTTCACATGTGGTGTAAAAGGAGAACAAATGTAACACCAATGGCCTGTCTCATGGAAGATGATCTTTAATGGACACTTAGAGATGCACCCAAGACCTTCGTGGTAACAGCACCCTTTTAATTGTTTTCTCCATTCAGTATTGCTCATGCCATTATGTTGATCTGTATTTTATATATTTATAGATTTATATATATGGAGGCTTTTAATATTTTTTCTCCTTTGACACATTTTGACAAGTTTCTTTATGAGATTCCATTCTGTTAAGGTCTAACAGTCATTACAAGAGACTAGAAGCATGAGAGAGGAATCCTGGCTGGGAATCAAGAAATTCCACGTGATCCACAGCCACCTCTGTGCCAAGCCTTATAGTCAAGAAGGAAAGATTTATGTTTTTGCACACCTGCTTGGGAGAGGTCAACATGGAAAGCCAAACAAGTTATTTTTAGTGTTCACTGGTTTTTGTTACTGAAGCAGGTAAATATCTGAAAACGTGATCTCCCAGGATTCTTGCCTAAAGAACTCCAGGCACACTGCTCTGTTCAAGAACATACCAGCCCATATTTTACTGAGCAGCTTTCTCCTGATTTTCAAGCAGAAAGTGAATCACAGAATTGTCATGGTTGGAAAAGACCACTACTAGAGCACGTCCTGAAGTACTTCATCTACATGTTTTTTCAATACCTCCAGGAATGGTGACTCCACCACCTCCCTGGGCAGCCCATTCCAGTGCCTGACCACTCTTTCAGTAAATAAATTCTTCCTAATATCTAATATCTAGTCTAAAACTCCCCTGGCGCAACTTCAGGTCATTTCCTCTGGTCTTATTGTTATTTACTTGAGAGAAGAGGCCAAGACTCACCTCCCTGCAACCTCCCTTCAGGTAGTTGTAGAGAGCAATGAGGTCTCCCCTTCAGCCTGCTCCAAACTAAACAACCCCAATTCCCTCAGCCTCTACTCATAGGCCTTGTTCTCCAGCCCCTTCACCCTTGGTTGCCCTTCTCTGAACTCGCTTCAGCAACTCAATGTCTTTCATGTAGTGAAAGAAACCTTTTCTTGTGCTGCTCTAAAAACAAGTAGCTACAATGCATGTTAGGCTAAAAATGATAGAGTAGATGAAAGAAGGGAGACGTTTAGTGAGGCACACCTGCTTTACTAAGGCCAAGTGTTCTGGCAGAAGTTGAATAAAACAAAATTGCTTAAACAGACACCCTCATATTCAGAGAACACATCTTCCCTCATGCACGGCAAATATTTTGAAGCATCAATGGAAAATTTCCATCACTTGATTTTAATTCTACTATTTCTACTTCAGATGTTGTATTTCTGAGTTTGGATGGCACAAGAGAGAACAATTTTGTTCTTGGTCACAGCCTGTGACTTGTGACATATTTTCCTGTCATAATGGTATTGCTGCTGATTTTCTAACATGCCACATCCACAACATTGCATTTTGGGTTAGCTTCAACTACACAATTACTCTTAAAAAATAAACAAAAAAATTCCACATTAGAATAATCTTTTATTTCCTTAAAAGCATTTCTTCTGATGCTTTTAAATATCATGTCTACCACTGTAAACACAGTTTTCAACTTTGAACAGAGAGTTGGTAAACTCCTAAATTATTTTTTTGTTGTGGGATACTTGATCTATAGATACTGAGTTCTAAATGTGCCTTGTAAAATTTAAAAATATACATCCATAAAAGTCTAAAACTTCCATTCTACACATTCAGTTAATGTTCCTGATTTCAAATGCTGCCTTGAGTACTCAATTTCTGCTTCAAGTGAGAGCATTTCAGTAAAAGGCAAGTATTTTATAGGACAAAGAAAGTACTCATAAAGTACAGAGGTAGCAGGGAGATGTCTCCACATGAAAACTTAACTGAAACTGGTGTTGTGCTTTTCAAGGAAAAAATGTTCAGTCGTTTAAATTCTTTTGATTTGCAGACATATATCAATTAAATGACTGCTTAGGAATTAAATATCAATTAAATTGTACATCAATTAAATTACTGCTTAGGAAAGGACATGCAACCCTTTTTCTCCTTTCACTGCTCAAGAGTATCTTCCTACTACTGCAGGAAAAGATAAGGAAATCACATGGTGCTTCACATGTGGTGTAAAAGGAGAACAAATGTAACACCAATGGCCTGTCTCATGGAAGATGATCTTTAATGGACACTTAGAGATGCACCCAAGACCTTCGTGGTAACAGCACCCTTTTAATTGTTTTCTCCATTCAGTATTGCTCATGCCATTATGTTGATCTGTATTTTATATATTTATAGATTTATATATATGGAGGCTTTTAATATTTTTTCTCCTTTGACACATTTTGACAAGTTTCTTTATGAGATTCCATTCTGTTTATGCAGATAGTCTGCAATACAGGCAAATACTTTGTAATTTTACTTTTAGAGATCTGATGATTCAGGAAATGTTCTCAATCCCATAATTAATGAAGTATTACTCTAGTATCAGTGTAAAATCCTGCTGAGCCTGTAATAGCTTTACAGATTATTTCCTTGCACGTAAATACTTTGTAGCACTGCAACTATAATACCTAACATAGCTAAGCTATGTAGTAGAATATATACATACACATTTGTATTACTGCTATGTTTTGTGCATAAAAGCAGAAGTATAGTATTTTAAAGTTGTCACACAGAATTTCAATAATATTTTACCCAATACATGTTTGGTTACTCTAAAAAAAGTTATGTATATTTATATACAGCAACTTCTTCATTCTTCTTTACTTGTATACTGTGGGAAGAGAGACTCAATTCATTATTCATGATTTAGAAAAGGTAGAATGCTATTTAGCCTACTGTAAGTAAATTTATGTGCTGTCAAGTGTGTCCAGAATGAAAAATCCCATGTTTAATTATTTTTAAAACATTGCCTCTTGCTGTGGTTCTTGGCAAGTGCAAGAACATTGCACTGAACAAGTCATCTGACAGTTGTCTAGATGAAAGAGTTCTGTTTGAAGACTGTGATAGATCCATGCTGCATAACTTTCTACCCTTGATCATGACCCTTTACATTATGCATCTTTGTATGTCTTAAAGTTAGTCTCAGGAGAGATTAATGGACAGTTTCTCTGTTCTGAATGAAGCATTAGGGTCACAAGAATAGCCCTGCTTCCCTCAAACTGGGAAGTTTACATTAATCTCTCAATGTATTACACATTAGTCTCACATCACTTACTCTGTATGTAAACACTAAACTAGCACTTACAGAAATGTTAAAATAACATCTTTGCATTTAATGCCACAATTAGCTTAACAGTTATGAATTATCCCAGACTTCATTATCATTTATGCTGTTGGAACTACAAGATGACCATACTTCCATTACTGTCTGTAATTAATTTTTCCAAGTATTCTTATACAGCTTCAAGTAAGTACCAATACCAAGAGAGCCCTAATCCTCTTGCAACTCAGATTTCAGGTCTGACCATTGCATTCAGATTTTGTTATGGCACAAATTAAAACCACTTAAGAGAAGCTACTAAGGAATGGAAGTACATGTTCCTGTAACACTTACGAAGTTCCAAGCTCTACATCACTGCTGATGAATTCTTCCAACATAGTTGTATCCACCATGGGATTCTCCAAGGTTCCATGAATGTCTTGACCTAAAAGTAAAAATGTCAAAAAGACAGAAATCATGTGAGTGGCATTTGGAGGGAATCATCAGTGCTTCAGGCTAGCTAATGCTGCCCAGTCTCCTACACAAAGGACAACCAAATCCATCATGCCTTGTGTGTAATAAGGTGGGTTTTGCTTCTTGTTTTGGTGTCTCTGGGATAAAGAATGATGGGAAATGCAGGGTGAAAGAGGATGTGGGGGAGAAGTTGGAAATGGCAACACAGCTCCAGTTCATGCCTGGCATTAAGTCTTCACTGGATTACCACAGCAAGAGGGTGGAGGGCCCCAGCCTGCAACTGGAAAAAAAAGGTTTTGAAGGTAACTTCATACTCTTATTAAGAAAGCAAAAATGAAACTTCAGAAATATTACAGGAATTGGTGGCTTCCTTTTATTCTCCCCCCAAAAAACAGCCCACGGACACATTAAATGTATTAACAAATGGAAAGGTTCTGTACTTTGTCCTTTGTTGCTTGGTAACTGAAGGCTATAAACAGATTTTATTATTATAAAGTCTCTGGAATTCATGACAACTTCTTTAGACAGTCAGCCGGAACTCACTCTCTAAAAAAGCCAAGTAGAACTGCTCTGTAGGCTCCTCACCTCCCCAGCAAGACTGCCATAAAAATGGGTGTGGCCAGTCAGAAAGCAAACAAGATAAGGAGGCTTGAGTTACTGCTTTTCCTAGTGCAGGTCTCTGCCCCACTACTATACAAAATAAAATGGACAATTCTGCAAAGCAGGAGCTGCCTGGCTCAGGCACGGGCACTGGCACCAACCAGTCCTTCAGCTCTGGAGCAGAGTGAGGGAACACAAAAGGTTAATCGTTGTCCCTGAGCCCTGGAGCAGTAACTGCCTATCACAGAATCATAGAATCCTATGGTGCTTTTACTTTCTTCTCACTGTACTTTCCTCAGACATGTGCACAGTAAGAAGTCATATCATAACATGTATTGTTTTTTTTCCTGGTGTCTGTCTGACACGGTTCCTTCTTGATTCATTGTTTAGACATTATTTAACTGCAAGCAGCATCTAAAAATCTACTTCAACCACCTTGCACAGAATTCCCTCATGTATCTGTCTTAATGCATAAATTCACATTGTCAATAAACATCTCCTAAATTGCTTTGTGACTGCAGATTAATCTGGGCACCGTGGGCTTATCTCTGCTGCAGATTTCATTTTGGCTGCCTTTCACTGAGACACCAACTTGCAGGTGTGCTACTCACAGATTCGTGCATGCCAGCATTGGTGTTGTGTATGGACCTGTCCTCTGCATATCAGAGAACATACAGCATGCTTACTTGCCTCAGCAAAATGGTAACATGGAAAGTCTCGAAGCAGCAGCAAAGCATTTTGCAAAAGCAGCTTGAGAGTACACAAGAGACAGGCTTTCCTTAGCAGCCTTCCTCTGACTTCTTAGATTCTCCTATTTTCGTTCTGCATGTCTGAATTTGGGCCAAATACCCCTTGAATCTCAAACATTCCTCCTTTTGCTAATGTAGTACCAAAGGAAAATTGTTCAATCACCTTCTCTTCCTTTTACCCCGCTGTTCCTCTTGTTCAAATTTCCTGCCCTTCACAGAATCATAGACCTATTCAGATTGGAAAAGACCCTTGGGATCACTGAGTCCAACCATCATCCCTACTTTACGATGTTCTACCCTAAACCATCTCCACTGACACCACATCCAAACGACCCTTAAACACATCCAGGGATGGTGGCTGAACCACCTCCTCAGGCAGCCTATCCCAGTGTCTGACCACTCTTTTTGTGAAAAAAAATTTCTTAATGTCCAGTCTAAACCTCCCCTGCTGCAGCTTGAAGCCATTCCCTCTTGTTCTGTCGCTAATTACCTGTGGAAAGAGACCAGCACCAACCTCTCTACAATGTCCTTTCAAGTAGTTGTAGAGACTGATGAGGTCTCCCCTCAGCCTCCTCTTTCTCAAACTAAACATTCCCAGCTCCTTCAAGCATTCTTCATAAGATTTATTCTCTAGGCCTTCCACCAGCTTCGTTGCCCTCCTCTGTACTCACTCCAGCACCTTGATATCACTCTTGAATTGAGGTGCCCAAAACTGGATGCAATACTCCAGGTGTGGAGTCTGATACAATTTTGTTATTAATGTGAGGCCAGAGCTCAGATACCAAGTGTTTTTCCAGTACCACAAACCCAGAAATTCCTTATTTTGAGCAAGGTCAGAGGCAAGCTATTTTGAAGTACAGCTTTTAATGAAACAAGGACAGAGCCTTTAATATGTCCAGAGATGAGATCTGGTTTAAGTGATGACAACAGCAATATGTATCATCCCCTCTTAATCTCTCCATTTTGCATAAACAGTTACAGGAGAAGGAAAGAGTAAGTAATTCTGTGCTGGGAGAGGAAGGAAGTTCACAAGGAGGAAGACAGGCTGCCACTAATCAAAGTTCACAGTACAAGTGCACGGAAGAGCCAGTAAGTTTGGCTGCCCTGCAAAACCTCCTGCTTCCTTTCTGAATGTACTTTCCAGGTCTGTGGCACCATGTGCTTATATTGGCATCCGTTTCAGCAGAGGAGGAGCCGATGAAGCGTATGCAAATTTATTTAAAATTGTGGCATCCATTTCACAGGCATCTGACCACAGTAAGTACTTAATAGGTACAGGTAGTACTGTATACAGGTAGCACAGCAAGGCAGTTTCTCACCTGGGTGTTAGGTGGCTGCAGGAGCAGAGAGCAGCGTGGAGGTGGGTGGAGAAGCCCTGCTGAGGCCCCTGCGCACACACACCTGCCTGGCTAAGAGCTGCCGGAGGGTGTGCGGAGTCAGCAGCCTTTATCTGCTTATGCTGGGGGATCTCTGCTCCCAGTCCACACTCCACACTGCAGCATGCCCAGACAGCTCAGGGGACAGTCTGCACTGTGTCTGCACTGCACAGCTTCAGTGTCACCGTGCAGGGGATTGCCAGCTACCCATGAAACTGATGAGGATGAAGGGCCAAGACAATATTGTGATGGGGTTTCGTACACTGTTGTTTGCAGAACAGAGACTGCAGTCGTAGGCAGCATATGGTGGCATTTTTCCTGTTTCTTCATAAATTTTATATATTCTGCTGTCTCCTTCAATCTCAAGTCTGAAACCTGCCAGTTCTGCCACTGGCTTCTGCTTCCCTGTCAGTTCTCTCCCGGCCTGTCCCTGTTCCCAGCCCCAGGCTCCCAAGGAATAGTCTGAGCTCCAGCCTCCTAATCTGACAGTTGCTTGCTTCACCTCTCTCTTTGGCAGACATCCCCTCCTTCCCTCCAGCCGTGAGGTTTATCACCTGGCTCCTGAGCTTCACTTTATACTCTACACTTCTGTAGCAAACAGTTTCAATCCCTCAATTAATTCTCCCAACACTTCCATGTAGTTCCTTACACATGATGGCATTTAAATCATCTGCCTCTTTTTCAACAGCACCCAAATGCAGGGTGAAGGATGGGGGAGAGAGAACCAGAAACTCTGTGCAGTAAGTTTTGTCCTTAACAGAGCAGCTATTTTAGACAAAGTCACAACAGTTTTTGATTTGGCTTGAACCACAAAGCCATCACTTTTGGAGTACCCAAATAAGCAGGCTATTAGGGTGCTTATTCTGCAGCTATAAATTCAGTCCCCAACACATAACATATTCTGACAAACTTCTAGTGCTGACTAAAAATCTATACTAAACTGATCATTTCCTGATATTAAAGGAGGATGCTCATGTTCCAGGAGCATGAGTATACAGAGAGGTGGCAATTCCACTGAGAGCCTTCTTTAGGTCACAGAGAGCCCTGAGACCAAACACACATATTTCAGACACCTCAGTGTACCTTCCGACAACCAACCGTTTCATCCTTCTCTGAAGGATCCCAAGGATACAGCAACAATTAGCATTTTACCAATTATAATCAGGCCATTTCAGAAGAACGATATTAGTGGAAAGAAAACCCTCTTTCACCTGGCATGGTATGACAGAGCAGAGAGGGAGCTAGCCAAGCTCATGAAAATTGCTATTATTTCAGTAGTGATAAATTGCATGGAGACCTCAACCACTTTCTGGCTTTCTTTCTTGGCAATTACCATGGCGGTGCTGCAGGCTCTGCTGGGTCCACCTTCCTGCTGCTCTACTGGCCAAAGTGCAAAGCACTGCAATACATCTGCACCATTTGTATGATTTCATTCTGGTATTCCCTTTACACGATAGCCCTGTGTAAACATACCTTTGGGGTTTGGAGCTCCTCTTCTTCCTCCCTCCTTCTTCACTTAACCCCAAATTACTCTATTTTCCCTGCCTCACAAAATTGCTAAGACTGTCTCTTAAAACTAAACTCTTACCTTCAAAGAACTGCTGCAAGGCCTCATTTTCTCCCACCACGTCCATGAACAGCCAGTAGAAGTGTTTTGCTTTTTCTACTGCTTGAAGAGTCCCACTGAGAAAAATACACCGTCTCTCTTCCAGGTGATTATGAACGTACCAAGGAACACACCATAGTTTTGCCAGAGGTTTCAATTACTTTGTCCCAGCTGATTTCACTCCACTATAACTAGAGCCAGGGCTATGCTTTGCTACATATGAAGAATCTGACAAGGCTTTTGAGGCAAGATGAAGGTGATGTGTGTTCTTCCATTCAGTATGTTTTATGTTGTTCTTTTAAGGACCTTTGGTCCCAGCATTAAGCATAATTACACATGCGCAAAAAAAATGCAGTAATAAAAACTACTTATCTTGTCTCTGTACTTTCACACAGGTGATGTAATTAATGCTATGGATTAAAGCAATAATAATAAAAGATGCAAGAGCAAAGCCACCACTTTCATTGTATGCCGTGGTCAGTTGTACGAGGTTCAAGAAGGCCAACTGCTGAGTCCTGCACTTGGGCCATAACAACCCCATGCAACAGTACAGGCTTGGGGAGGAGTGGCTAGAAAGCTGCCCAGCAGAAAGGGACTAGGGGCTGCTGATTGATAGGTGGTTGAATATGAGCCAATGGTGTGCTCAGGTGGCCAAGAAGGCCAACGGCATCCTGACCTGTGTTAGAAACAGGGAGGTGATTGTCCCTCTGTACTAAGCCTTGGTGAGGCCACACCTTGAATACTGTGTCCAGTTTTGGGCACCTCAATACAAGGACATCAAGGTGCCAGAATGTGTCCCAAGAAGGGCAGCAAAGCTGGTGAAGGGCCTTGAGAACAAGTCTCACGAGGAGCAGCTGAGGGAACTGGGGCTAATCAGTCTAAAGTAAAGGAGGCTGATGGGAGACCTCATTGCCCTCTACAACTACCCGAAAAGAAGTTGTAAAGAGGTAGATGCTGGTCTCTTCTCACAAGTAACTGGTGATAGAACAAGAGGAAATGTCCCCAAGCTGTGCCAGGGGAAGTGTAGACTAGACATTAGGAAGAACTTTTTCACTGAAATGGTTGTCAGACATTGGAACCTGCTGCCCAGGGAGCTGGTTGAGTCACCATCCGTGGCTGTGTTTTAAAGTTGTCAAGATGTGGTGCCTGGGGATATGGCTTAGTGCTAGACTTGGTTAGAGTAGGGTTAATGGTTGGACTTCATGATCTTAAAGTTCTTTTCCAAGATTCTGTGATTCTGTAATAAATGGGAAAGCTGAACACTGAACCAAGCTCTTTTAAGGTTAGTGGCAAAACCCATTTCACTGTGTTTAAATTCACAATGGCCCCTGTTCTGTCATCCTTAAGCAAACAGGACATTTTGAGTAGACAGCTGTAAGAAGCATTTGGTTGTGAACAAAAACTTCAACAAAGTCAAGAAGTCTGGAAACAAGGCCATTTTCTGAAGTAGTGACATTCACCAGACAAGTAACTGTTGTGCAGTTTTTACAAGCCCCATACACTCAGTGACAGAGGTTTCTTATGATAGGCAGCTTATATTAAAAATATAGAAAACAATTTTGGGGCAGGGACTTGAATTCAAAAGCAAGCCAATCAGTATTTGCAAGACATAGATGTAATCAAGCCAACCAGTCATTACCACAGAAATATATTCAGGTACATCTTTGTAGCCCCTAATATGAGATAAACCAACTCAACATAATAAACTTCAGCTACCACTTATGTCTTGACACAATCACAAACAGGAAGGACCCCTTCTCTCTGCTCAGATGAGCAATATTTGTGAAGGATTATTAAGTCAGAATAGCAGCAGCTAGGAGCTATCATTTAACTACTGTTTGCTAATCCTGGAAATGGTTTGATTTCATTATGTAAACTAAGGATTAACAATCATTTAGGAAGTCTTTATGAGCCTAATATAAAAACATAGTATCAACAAATACAGTTTGCTTTTTAAGAGTAAAATCAGGCTTCCTTAGCATTATTGAAATAATAAACAACCTTTTAACAACTAAAGGTAGAATTCCTCCAGATTTCTACAGTAGGAACTAGTACTCAGAGACTGATAAAAAGTATTTCATCAGTACTGAAGTAGCCCAGGCTGGACATACTCCATTACTAGTAAAATATTTATGTTGGATTTTGTTAATGTTAACACTGAAATGTCAAAAGTTCAAAGCCAACACTTGCAAAGTGTTTTTAGGCACGTACAAGTGCAAGCAACATTAAGTATGATATTAAATTTCACTGCTCATTCTATTTACTTTTGGAGAAATGGAGAACACTCCAGTAAGACAGTGATGAATAGTGTTATTTTTGTTCTGCATTAAACAAAAAAAACCAGTATCCACTGAGATGCTTTCTGTTAAAAGAACCAGCTGTAAACCTTGCCTTTACTTCTAATGTTTTCATTTTACCTGGCAATGGTAAATCCAATCTGTAATTGATAAAGGGCTGTCATGATCAAGACCAATGTTTTTCCAGTAAGTCTTTCACATAGCAAGTCTACCACATACCCACAACTTGTAACCTAATCAACTGCTTTTAGCTTTCCCTTTCCAGGCAAAAAGGACCCCTTGAAGTGTATAAGTAGCACTTGAACAGAAAAAGCATCTTCCTTAAGAAGCCATGAATCTTTCTTTGGGTTCTATTTGTAGTTAATTGTGTGTGTGAAGAAACTGCTACCATTATATGGAAATTATCATCAGCATGTTAGAGAAATCACATCATGAATATTTTCCACTTTCAAGGACAGCTGTGGGAAGTTTATGTATAAAACACTGGAAACAGGGAAACCCAAGAAAACAAGAGGAAAAAAAAATTATTTAAAGGAATTAAAATATTCTAATGAAAGAAAATTAGAGGGGAAGATTTCTAACCAAAGAGTGATGATGGTAATTTTCTTGTTCTTTGATGCATGAAAAGAACCCTACTTTAGAGAGAAGACATCCAGATTTATTCTGCTGTTGATTCATCACTATGTATGTTTTTCTTCTTACATTGCTTTAAGAATGAAAAATTTAGGAAAGCAGAACTTTCTAGAATTCCAGGTTCTTCCAGTTATCTGTTAACTGTATTAGCATTCACTCAGATACATACATGTCTGAAAACACTATAATGAAGAAAGTGTGAGGTATTTATTCCCTCTTCATAAATCTCAGTTTTACATTTCAGAGTGACTTAGAGGTTCACATCATCAGAGACAAGACAGACACTGCTTCAGACTAACACTTTAATCAGAAGTTTTGTTTTTAAATGTAAATTACAATCACTAATACACCTGCAAGTGCTTACCACATTTGTTCAACTAAGTATTATATGTATGCATATACAGCAGAAGTCAGTTTAAAACAATCACAGTACTTCTTAGTGCAATCTGCAAAAGGAGAAAAATCTTGGACCCACTTTGTGGAAATAAATATCAAGTGACAAAAAGATTCAGCAATTTTAGTTATGTATTTTCAATGAAGTTCATGCATGCGCAAGAGTAAAAAGATTTAGAGCTCTTCCTTGTAGTATCCAAGTTTTGCTAGTGACATCTCTCTTCTCAGCTGCATAACTTCCCAGAACATCTGATCCACTAAAAAAAGACAGAAATATCATGAAACATATTGTATTCACATTTTATTTCAACTCATGTATACGAGCTGCTTCCTTGTACGTTTAGGGGGAATTAAGAAGTAACACACATCTAGTAAAACCAGAATTAATATGTGTGAGGGATATTAAAGCTTGGTTGGGACAAAACCTATTAAAGTGTTTTATTTTAAAAATGCTAAATCATGGCCCCAGAAGAATACTTCTAATTGAAGTGACTTCTTTTTAAATTGAGGAACAAAAATACTTCAGTACTTCTTGTCCACTTCAACTGATTGCTGTTTGTCATTTTAGTTGCCCTGACCCTTCACCCATTTTCTGTAAAATTAAAAGACTGCACGAAAAAAAGAAATAGAACTTGTTGGATAAGAATTGTTTAACCACAGAATCTATCATCTTGTTCTAATTTCTCCACTTGTAACCTTTCTTCTTCCCTTTTTCATCTACCAGTAATCTGCCAGCAGCAATAAACTGGGGAGGAAAAAGAAACTTAAAATTTCATCCATATTTTGCTAAATCTGATGAGCCTGATGCACACCTTAAACTTCTAGATACCACAGCAATATAAATCAGAATTGAGCATGTAATTATTTGAGACCCAAAACCAAGTTTCCACACAATCAAGATGTAGCATGACTACAAAGATTATTATCCTAAGCAAGAAATGCAAGGTCTTTCCACCCATACTTCAAAAGCCACTTTTGTAAAAGTGACCTTTGTTGAAAAAATATGACGCATGAGTAGAAATACATGCAACATATTATGCAGACAAATCATGAGTGCCCACATTCTTCTAAAGATATTGTTGAAATATTTACACAAAACTACAACCAGAAATTCTGTGGTTTTAATGGTAAAGATGACAATTGAACTGAAACACCATATTGATTTTTTTTTTCAAAACATCTTGTGAAGAATAAATAAGTCTTATACTGAAAATATTTGATAGGAAAAAATTATTTTTAGTTTAACTATATACAGTTAATTTTGGTCAAAGCCTTTTAACTATAAACCAAATAAAACATGTTCAATATCTTCTGCAATACTAGTATATCCATAAAATCTACATCCATCTGAAGGTTTTATTATACATAATAATAATGTTTAATAATTTCATACATAATTTACTGCATGAAATAAGTGAATTTCTGGTTAATTCCATGAAAATTATTCACTTTGACCAGGAAAGCTAACAGCATTCTTTTCTGTAAGCAACAGTTTCTTCATTTATAAGCTTAGGAATGCTTCAGGTTAGAAATGGAAACAAAAGATTAGGGTGTAGCTAAAATATCAAGCTCTTCAAATTGGGAAAAACCAGAAGAGATGACTATGGGTGACATAGATCAAAGTGGGGCTAATTCTAGTCAAATTCTGGATAAAACCAATCCACCCAGACTCTGAAACTGAAAGAATGAAAAGCACAGACATCTATAAACATTACAATGTTGTTATACTCTACTTCCAAAACTGGAACAGAACTAAAAAAAATAAATTTAAAAAGTGAAACCAACTTTTTAAAATCACTATTCACACAGGGCTAATGACAGTTTTTCTGCTATCTCTGCTTAGCAAATCCAGAAGCCTAAATGATACAGTCTGTTTCAAAAAATCCTTGGACTGAAGGCTGTTGGGGAATATTCTTTGACCTGGACAGGGAAGACAATTAAATCAATTGTGTACAGTTTAAACACAATCAAATCACCATAGTTTTCTTTTATAGCGATAAACAAGTAATACAGTCTTGGAAATGAAGCCCAGTAATTACAACTCAGACAGCATGTTTAAATTCTTCAATTAAGTAACAAGGTGTACAGTGCATACATTTCTATAACCATCTTCTTTTATAGGGACATACTGAAACTGAATAGCACAGTTATGCCAATTTCCAAACTACTGTGAAGTCAAGAGTTTAAACAGCATTTGACACTACATACCCAGTGGGGGGAAAAAAACCCAGCCTGAATCAATGTCACTAAAAGCCCAGTTCCCTTTTTGGGGTGGGGAGTGATCAAATCTTCCATTATCAGATATAATTATAGCCAGAGCTCTAATCAAGAGACTTTGCCATGCCACAGCCATGACAGAGACCTTATTTCTCAGCTGCAGTCAGATGAACTCGATATGATTTCCTGTTTATTTTTTACAATTCAACCCAAAATATTGTCATCTTTGCCAGTTCTCCCTGAAAATACAGTCTGACAAGAAGGTCTCAATGCATGAAATGAGAAGAGGCACCAAAACACCAAATGAAAGAAGAAAAAATGGCCCAGATCAAACTGAGCTGAAGCTTTTATGGTCTAAAAGATCTACATATTCTCTGAAAGAGTCTTAATTTTTTTTTATGCTGTGTAGAAAAACCGACTAACTTCTGTCTTTATGGAATTTTTCATAACATTTCTTACTGAACAACATAAGGGGGTTTTAGATGCACAAAACCCACTGCTTTTTAAGTCATTGTTCTTAAAAAAAACACCTTTATCAGACAGTGGGATATCACCAAATTCTCTTAATTACAGTAATCACTAATGGCAAATACCTTTCCTGTAGTGTTAGGTCACTGCTATTGTGCACAGACAGTAAGTTTTAGGTACATGTACCATGTAAATTTATATTTATATATGCCAAATACCATTTTCTACTCACCGTCTTGCTGCTTCAACAGTCCTTGCTGGATGTATCGAATATATGTAAAGAAGTTACACACAGAAGTGATCTGAACCCATATAAAAATAATAGTGGTTAATATAATTTTTTTTAATGGCATGGAAAAATAAACTGCTACTCAAAATGAAATCACAGTACATCTACTTACCCTGTAACGACAGAAAGGAGAAATGTAGTAATAACTGCTTGAATCTCCTAATTTGATTCTGTGCTTGCAGGATTTACTTTGTCCACTGAGAGCACATTTCCTACAAAATACAAAGTTTGCATGATTTAATGAACAAATCTGACATTAACATCTAAACACCTGCATGTGTTTAAGATGTTAATGTAATTGCTTCATACTGGCACAGAGATGCAAGTGTCTGCCTTCATTTTACAAGTTGCAATTATTAAATTATGTTGTCTATTATTTTAGTTCCACAAGAACTAATTTTGTTCCAATGCCAGTGCATCGTGATGCAGTTCTCATTTTTAAAACTTTATTTAGCTTTGGTCCTTTTTTGGTACTTATATGTTCACTACTTCAAGCTGGCTTGACAACTCCAGAACAGTGGGATTTCTTTAATTAACTCTTCATATGTGAAATAACAATCTAAATTATCAGCTGATGACAACATTTAAGCAGTTTTTTTAAAAATCCTGCTTGATGTTGCATTTCATCATAAAAAAAAAAAAAATATCAGCCTTACAGAACAGCAGTGAATTCTCTGAAGCTTTTCTCAGATGCATTCTAAGACCAGCTTTGCATTTATGGCCAAAGTGAAATAATGTTTTATATTCAGAGTATAAAATAATTTGAGATAAAGGAAAAACAGGCTGTTTGGCAATAAGTCTTTCCATTACAATTATAGAAAGTGATGATAAAATAGTCACTGGTTTGTTGTCATTTCTCAATAAAAAAAAAAAAATATCAGCCTTACAGAACAGCAGTGAATTCTCTGAAGCTTTTCTCAGATGCATTCTAAGACCAGCTTTGCATTTATGGCCAAAGTGAAATAATGTTTTATATTCAGAGTATAAAATAATTTGAGATAAAGGAAAAACAGGCTGTTTGGCAATAAGTCTTTCCATTACAATTATAGAAAGTGATGATAAAATAGTCAAATTTACTATTTCTGATGTAAGTATGTTGTATTCAAGAACAAGGAAAGGTCAGTAAATAACCACTTTCTTCCCATAAAACAACTCACAAAAAAGGCAAAGAATTGTAAAAGATTTCCTCCAGCATTCTTCTTAAAAGGTTTTAATCTCTTCTAGAAACTGCCATTAATACAACCTTAATAAATGTGAATAAAATAGGAATTTGATTTATTTGGAATTTCTATATTGCAGCATCTCAGATGAACTGGGTTGTCATGGCATCCACTGTTTCATTGATTTTGAAAGCTGCTGGCTCTTCTCCCTTCCATTTCTACCTCAAAATTAGGGAGTCTAAGAGCAACCAGCCTTTTAAAAAAGCAAAACAAAAATTACTAAGCCTCTGTGGTTCTAAATAGTGGCTCAGAGGCCCTTTTAAATAGCCTACAGATGGTCCACAGAACCTTGTAAGACAGGAGAAAATTGAAGAGTGTGTATGATTTTCCATAGCAATTTATGAGAACTGCCAGCAGTCCATTGATCCAAGAAATCCTACAGTAGCTGAAGCAAGCTGACTGCAATTTCAGTCAAGCTTTTGTGAGAAGGCAGAGCTTCAATGCTAGGAAAATAAAGCCCTTTCTTCCTTCTGGCTATAGAATTACCTTCTGTATGTTATTTTCCATCACATCAGGTTAAACACTGGCATGACAGTTACTACTAATGACTCAGTTCTGCACTGCACAGCACACATGCAGCTCAGTGCTTTGTTCCCCATAGGGATAATTACTCCAATCCTGTGGGGAAACCCAGCTGCCTTTCGTTAAGGCAGCACTTACTACACACCATCACAGGCACCATTCAATAACTTCTGTATATCAAGAACCTTTCTTCTCTATTATCAGAGCTCTCTGCCCTCTGCACCTTATTTTGCTGTTGGACCAATACTCGCTATTTTATGTGGCTGTTCCCTCATCCCTGAGGGAACTGTGCAATAAAAGAATTCCTTTTAAAACATTACTGTAGTTTTTGTTATTATTTATTTGCAGATTGTCTATATTTTGTTACCTATTTAAGAACATGGTTTCAATAAAAATGGCACTTTGCACTGTATAAAAATAAAAAATGTGAAACTGCTACTCTGGTTCAGTGAAAACTGGAATACCTGTTCCTCATTCAGTGTCAGTAATCACAGACAAGACAAAGCACATTTCCTGTCAAATCACCCTTAAATATTACATATTCCTTACCTATTACTTATCAACAAGCAATATTGCAGAAGCTTTTGTCCCTACATGACAGCAGGAAAAGGGAGAGAGGAGTACACCTGGCCTCTAATACAACTAAAGTCACTAAATTACAATTTGTGCATAAACAAAACAGTAACCTATACCTAGCCAACTATTTAAGGATTACATTGAGTTCCGATTAAAAAGTATTTTACACTGGAGGAAACATTAAAAATTTAGGAAACTTGTGAACGAACCAACCAAGTCTCCTGGTCTGAAGTATTTAATCATGTCAAGACATAGAGAAGTTTCTTGAACTACAATGATTTTAAATCAATTTGCCAGTTGCTCCTTAACACGTGACTGAAACAAGTCGTCTGGATAGCTTCTGTCTATCCAGATTCTCTACTGCATCCACGGAATGCAGCTCTCAGTGGTGTATCTTGGACTTGAAATCACCACCCCTTGAGCAGCTCCATTATTGGCGGAGGGCCTTCTTGATGGGGGCTGTTACAGCTCAAAGAGCGTGTTTTCTGGTGACAGGAGTAAGCTGAAGAACATACAAATGCCTGAATTTTGTAGGCTAGAAAAAATCAAATATGAAGTCATAAAACTATTAGCATTTTATACAGCTGCTCTAAAGAGAAAGCAGAAAAGAAATGTTACATGTATTTTCTCTTCCACACAAAACCAGATTAAAATCAAGACCTTAAAGACAACAATGATGAGAAATTAAAATATAAAAGCCTGATAAAAACATTCTGGTGCAAATTTTCTATCAGGTAATTGAGCTCTGTCAAAACAAATATAACACAGAGAATTGTCAACTTGTTCAAAAGACAGAAAAGTCAAGGCTTTCTCAAGATTCGAAAGGCTTCAGATTAACACTGACCTTACTTGCTTAACTCTGACATACACTAAAGCACACTACAAATCCCTTCCTTCTCCTCCGCATCCATCAAAACCCCAGTGGCTCAGGCAATCCCTCCCACCTAACTTCAATGTCTACATCAGTACCTGACAAGCTTTGCTTCATATGAAGCAATGGTCTAGGACCATTCAAAAATTTCTAAGACAACCTTCCTGTCATTCAAGCACACTTCCTGCTTTAGTTTCAGACTCACCTTCATCCCTGCTTCATTACATTTCTAATTCAGAGGATTTACTTTATAGATCTCCTCTCAAATCCTTCAGCTACCCTTGTCAGTGTGCTATGTATCCTAAATTTCTTACTCTACAAATACTCCAGGTGTCCATTATTCAGCCTTTACTACTTCAATACCTATTTCTTTCATGATGCTTTCCATAAGATCAACGCTGGTTCAAAAGCATCTGCTTTAAGTATCAGGATGGTCTTCTCCTAAGTAGTTAATGTTACTTTTATGGTAAATGCATCACAAGTGAAATAAACAGCTCTCCCAAAAAGAGAAAATTGTCTTAAAGGTTTGTTTTATATTAGGGGGGTTTTTTAAGTTTGATTTATTAATTGCTTACTTTCCCCATAAAATTTTGTAAGTGCAATCTTGAAGTCTTAGATTTTAGGAAATAAAGCTCAAGAAACACAAATTTGACTGAGGTGGTCAGTTGATAGCAGCTTTCTGAATCCAAGAGTTATCTCAAATAAGTCAAGATTCCCCCTGTCTGTTTGTTCAACATACTTTGGTCCCCCACATTCAACTGCAGAAGCTTTCACAAATCGAACAGGTTGCAAGCCAACGGGTTCAATGCTCAGTGTGTTATTTTCAACAGCTTCCAGAACAGCTGAGGCTAACTGCAAGAGAAATTTAGAAAAGTTAAAAACAGCTCTGCATTATCCATTGCCTCAAAGCAATGACACGTTTCTTCTTTCATAAAGTTAGAAACACTGAAAAAAAAAATAAAAAATCAAGTCACTAAACAGAAACTCAATTACAAGATTTTTGCTTTCATCATGAGCGAGAGGTCCCATTTCCAGGCTCCTGTTTAAATTCTGCCCTCCAAATAACCCCGCCCTCCCTGAGGCAAGATACCTACCTTTACAGCCAGGAATGTAGTCAAGCATGTTTAAAATGCTAACTGTATTTTCAGTCGTTGCTAATAACCCCAAATTGCACATAAATTTGTAAACACAGTGTTCCTGACAGAGACTGGATATGGCACAAACTTTGTTTATTTAAAAAAAAATAAAAATTACAATTTTATTGCGTTCTATGGAAGCACAAAATTATGCAGCATGCTTCCTTACAATGCAAAAATCAAGTATTAAGTCACTGTTTTTCATTCAAGCTGGCTTTAGAAAACTGTTCAAACAAGACTGAACAACACATATAGACAAGCCAACATAATGTACAGAAAAGCCAGCTGCAACTCTCAAACACTGGTTTAGTTAAAGAATCATCTTCATTAAACCAACTGCAACTTTCTTTGGGCTTTTTTATTAATTCTTTATAAACACACAATCATGAGACACTAGAAATATGCTTGTTCGTTTGACTGGACTCCACACTGGCCCAAGACTACTGTGTAAGTATGGACAAGTAATAGCCACTCCTTGATTTAAAATAAAGTGCAATTTATGTTATCGGTGAAAATTCTGTATTGAGATTCCTTCCCACTAAGTAATAAAGATATTTTTCTATTGTACTTTAGTACCTTAATCCCCTTTTATCTTCCCCTGGGAGGGCAGTGTGGAGGGATAACAGCATCTGTCACCCAGTTATTGGCTAAAACTGTGACAATATTTTAAAAACATAATGTAGTTCGTATTAAATACTCTGCCATCTCCCAAAAGCAAAGCAAAACACTACATAGATACACAAGAGACTAATGAGAGTTAATGTAATACTTCCACAGTTCAGATAACTGCATTTCAATTATTCAAAACCACTATACCCCTGTAGTTTATTCTTTGGTTTATCTGCACATTAGTTTATTGGTATTGAAATGAAAACAAACTTGGTCACTATACACAGCATTTAGAAACAGTAACTGTTGTAACTGACTAGTATTAGAAGCCTCATTCTTTTGTTAAGAGAAAATAAAAATCTACAGTAATTCTATCACCACTGAAGCAGAAAAAAAAAAATAAAATAATTTGCTGGGAAAGACACCAGGATGGCCTACTTACACATACTGCAGAAGCAATTTCATTCCCATAGTAACCAAGTAAACTTTTTAATGGGAGAAGTTTATATGATGCTGTACACCAACAATAATGAACTGGTATACAATCAACTACAACGCTGTACATGCTTATGGCCAGCAAGTAACAGCAGATGAAAAGTATGGGAAAAGAACATAACATTACATGAAAACAACAGATAACCATTAAGAAGAAAACACAGCATTTCCTATGTGAGATGCTTAATTTTATTGGGATAAAAATATCAAGCCTGGGGGGTTTAAAATTTGTTCTTATTTTAACAAGGATCTAAGAATATGGTCCCTTTCCCCTAGAGACTGATACCGCAACTACAGCCTGTAAATGCTGCTTAAGAACAAAAACTAAGTAAAGCAGCTGGAATAAGTGGAATCAGCTCCATGTTATTCCCAGGATAGGTAACGCTCCAGTCTTTCCTCTATGGGAGAGTATGTGGGAATTAGAGAAGGAAAAATGCCTCAATCTGTTTCATCTAAAACCATATTAACAGACTGCCCAGTTGAATAACATCAAATCCAAAAGTCTAGTTATTTTAACTCAAACCTCTCTCCAAGAAAACACCCAGACTGTGCTTGCTGCCTATTCTGACAGATACAAGAGAACAGTAGTCCACAAAATTAAATATACTGGTCTCTACTGCCCCCTGTATAAACAAGAGACAGTGACAGGATGCTATTTCTACAAAACAGCACCTGTGAAATACCAGAGAAAGAAAACTAAAACTCCATCCATTCCTACAAACATCAGATTCTGCCATAAAGGACTAACAGCTGAAGAAGTAGACCTAAAAAGAACGTATCTGAAAGATCACAGTGGTGAAGAGTAAATTATCATTTCAACACTCCAGACTAACTTCAGCACTTCACTGTAAACTGTCACACTCAAACGAAACAAAAACGGTTAAACTTCATATGAAAACATTTTTGATACAGCCTATTGGCTTCATGTAACATATTTAAGAGAAAAATGCCATTGACCACATTTAGACAATTTCCATTACCTCACTTTTTGAGAAGGTTAAACATGGAAAAATATCTTCCCGATAAATTTTGTCCAAGAAAGGACATGTTCTATCCATAGTAGGCTCATCCTTCCAAGATCTGAATTCATTGTACAAAGATAGGTCAGCCTAGAACACAAAAGTTCACATATTTTAGTACTGCAATTATCACACTAGTGTATATCACTTGCAAATATCACAGGTAAATAATGAGAATTGAAACAAAATGCTTTCCATTGCACTGTGAAAGAATGTTGTTGTGCCACAGCTAAGAACACTTTCTTAAATTCACTTTTCTAAGACTGCAAATAAAAACAACTCAAAACATCACTTTCAAGACACAGATAATTCATTCTCTGGTCACCACAACATCTGGGACAGGCTAATTACCTCTCCTCCATTTCTTAAGTTTCCAGGATAGCTTTGAAAATGATAACTAACAGAAAAAAAGAAAAAAAACCAAAATTTCTTCTTGATGCATATTCACCACAGTATTTTACTCCATCTCCATTTCTGTGAGCTCCAGAAAGCTGAGAAATCTAAAGAAAACGACTGCAATCCTAGACACTGTGTCCATCTGAATATAACACACTGCTATTGTAACACTAAAATAAGACATTTAACACACTGAATATGCTAACACAGGACAACAGGTATTCAATATGCAAATCAAGTAAAACTATACTCTTATTCTATGAGTATATTCTATACTCTATTCTTATACTTATTCTTATACTCTATTCTTAATTCTGCTTCCCCATAGCTCCTATAGTCAATGAAGAAACACTAAACCAACCCATTAAATCACACTAGGAGGAAGCATGCACTGTGTTAGGAAGAGATAAAACCATCTGATTTGAAAACATGTCATTTTGTCATCTACACGTTGAGATCAGTTTATAGCAGTGGAAAGGCAGGTATCCAGATGCACGTTCAGGAGATTGGTACTAGGTCACTACCAAAATCCACGTTTGCATTATGGGACAGCCTGTCCCAAGGGCTGGCTACCCACTAACAGCTGGAGCACACTTAGGTACTCCCAGAGCACATAATCTGGTTTGGGGTTACTTGAGAAGGATCCTGTTCATGGGCACCAGTGCTGCTCTGAGACGTGAACCAAGCAGAGTAGAGACAACTGGTTCAGACACATACTCCTAATCCAAAGTAACAAGACTAAAGCCAGTTCCCAATGGGATATGTAACACCATCCTCAGACTGGTTTTGACATTCTGCTGACACAGACTCCACCACCTGACCCCTCCAATTGTTTTTTAAGCCCCTTCCTTGTACTGTTGCAGACTCCCAAAACCAAAACCTAAAGCAATAGGAAGGGATGTACACTGCAGGCCACAGGTAAGCCACAATGTGATTTTAAAATTTTTAATATTAAAAACAGAGATGAGATAATGAAAGAGGGAAAATAATGAAAACTAAAACCTAAAATAATTTAATTTTAATCCTGTTAAATCTTTAATCCTACTGAAAAGATCAGTACAGTTCTTTGAACCAAGCTCTTTGTCTTTTGTTCCTTTCCCATGCATAACCCCTCTGAGCTCTCAGCACTTCACCATTCTCTTACATATATATTTTGGGGAGTTCTGTCACTTTTGATTTTGTTTTTCTTTCCTTGAAAAAGAACCTACAATAATTAGACTGGCAAATTTGTTTTCCATTAGAGCTACTTGCCTTACACTCAGGTACAATCAGGAACAACCATCTTAATTAATCCAGTCCATAAATGTTCTGGTTGCTAAGCCACCAACCTCATTGTACAAATGAAATTCAATAGGTGTAACTTGCTCCCTAAAGGAACATTTCCCATACCTTCAAACCCTTCTCAGGTCTGGCTTTAAAATTAATACAATCAAGAAACAACAGCAGAAAAAAAGCTATTTTTTATTTGTAGTATAGGCTTCTACAAATTAAGATGCATTTCTTATTAACTCTGTTATTTTCTAGGTTTAACTCCATTTCCCCCAAACCTGCGATTTATAAAGAAGCTGCCATGAAAGAACTGCTCAGTGAATGTAGCTTGACACTCATTTTTTCCAGTCTACACTGTTACATGTGTCTCCTCCCTGCCTTCACTTGCCCTTTCAGTAGATCAAAGTTTTTATTACCTGCAATTAAATATACAGCCAACTGTAATAATAATTCTATTTAAATTTTTAATGTTTTCATTTTACAGTAAATTACAACATCAAACATTTCAGTTCTTTGAAGAACACTGATGCATTTATCAGCATTTATGCTGAGTGGATGCTACCTGCCCAAGACCTAGGCAGCCTGGGTTGGCCTGGTTAAATCTTGTAAACACCTGAATTAATTAGACATGTCTACTTATCCTAGAGATTACACCCACTTGTTTGGAAGCATGTCTATGGAATGCTGGCACCTTTCTGGTTCCACTGATGTTTAGAGTAGACAGACAGCCACTCACCCTGTCTGTCGACACATATTACACCCAGCTGCATCCAACATCTTGACATGGAAAGCTCTGGATGGCACTCTTACTAGGAGTACAAAGCCATATTGCCCACACTTTAAGGTCACTACGCACCCCTGAAAAAGGGTATTCAGTCCGTCTTCTGAAAATAAGTCACTCAAAATCAGAAGGACGACGTGCAGAGGGGTTACTTAACTCGGTGACAAGAACATTTAGTGAAAAAAGGGGAGAACTAGTGTTTCAGACCCAGCTCCCAGAAATGCAAAAACATTTACCTTAGACCAACAAAGAACAAAAGCAGTAAACAAAACTACAATGCACTGAATAATGAAAGCAGTAAGGAAAGGCATGTCTCCCATGCTTAAAACAATGTCCTAACCACCATGCCAGAGGTAGCGTTACTTTCTTCGCTCCATGTTGCACACTCCATTAAATACTCCTGCTCAGAATATAGAAACCCTGAACCCCTAGTGGGTGGAAAATCCATGTGTTTCTTACTAATTCCTTGGTCTGTCAATGGAAGAAAGAGCCACCTGTTTTCAGCAGCCTCAATAAGCCTCAAAGTGTCTCAGAACAGAAAGGAGACTGAACTAAAGGAAAACATCAGGCAGATGGAACATTCTGCAGCATGTCCTTCAAATTCATGGCTTTTTCACCAGAAGAAATATAGGCAAAAGAGATTTCTTCCCTCTCTCACTTTCGCCTGACACTTACAAATTTGAGTCTTGACCTCAGTGTCATGCTTACAAAGCAATTCCATCCCAGATCTCCCCTTTCCTGAAGGGCAACAAGGATTCAATTTTAATAAGGAAAACATCCTGGATGCCACTGAAAGTGGGCAGACAGGTTGCAAAGTTGTTGTTTTTTGAAGCCTGAATACAAAACAGAAAGTGGAAAATGCCTTTTTTTCCTAGATTTATAGTGAGAAGGTGTGTAGTATAAAGGCACTAAATGATGACTGGCATATGGCCAATTTAAATGAATCACATTAAAGATCCAGTTAGCCTGTCAGACAATGACCAGCTGCAGAGCAACACAAGAGGTAAGACACTGATGTATCTTCATTTAACAGCCTCACCACTTCTATCCATCTGTAGCTAAGCCGAATGTCATACTTATCTCCTACATACCTTGACAGGCTATTCTTTTGTCACTTTGCACACTACATTTTAAACACACCTACATTGTTAATCTTGTTACCTTGTGACAATGAGCTGTAAAGTTTCATTATGAATTGACTGAAAATTTTCCTTTTAGCTTCCAGAGTTTTCTTAGTACAAGAAATCATTAATATTTGTTCACCATCCATCTTTCCCATGTCACTAGTGGTTGCATTGATTTTAATTCTGTCTCAAGTGTCTCTCTCTACACAGAAATACTTCCATAGGTCTGACGATCTATGTTACACTTCTTTGTATTTTCTTTATGCCTCTCCTGGAATGCAGATACCATAGCTCATTGCATACACACACATATCTACTATGTTTTCATACAGCAGGATAATGCTTTTTCTTCTCCTACGTATTCCTTTCCTAAGGCTTTGTGCATCTCTGACCACCACTGAGCACTGAGATGATGTTTGCAGAGAATGATCCATAACTACACTTCTTTTTCCAGCAGAATGTCACTGTTTCTAAGTCAACAACTGCCCGTGTGCTAGAGCAGCACTTTCTCCCTGATGCCTCGCTTCTCATTTATGGATTCTGAATTTCATCTGCTGTTCTAGAAACCACTCAGTATCTATAAAATCCTTCTCAACTCTTTGGTCACTTTTTGCTACTCCCATTCCAAGGGCTCCAGCACCAACCTGTCACCTTCATTATTTCCCCATTTTCAATTACATGAGTACATAAAAGAAAAAATCACAGGCCCTCTGGGACGCCAGTGGTAATTCTCCTCTTGTTGTCTTAATAAATAAATTCCATCTTTTCCCTGGCCTCTTTCACCCATTATTGATCTATAAAATGACTCTTCCTCTTTTCTGTGACAGTTTATGAAATGTTTATGAAATGTTTCTGAAAGTTTGTGAACATTTGGTGCTGCACTTTGTAAAAAGCCATCAGAACTTAACATTCAGTTATAATGTATTTTTCTTCTTTCTCTGTGAATTTCCACCTTTAAATTATTTATTCCAGTGTTTCAAATCTAATCTTTCCTTAATTATTTAAAGGTATACAAGACTTTGAAAAACCACCACGCATTGATATGTACAAAAAAATTCTTTCATTAATGAAAAATCTCTAAAATCGTCAATACTACATGAAGATTTAATGTATACTAGATTTACTGTGAGTAAAACAAAACAATAAAGCCATCTTATCAGCAGAAAGAGGACACTCCTTGTACTGTTACCTCTTTACAGTCTTTTACAATTGGTTGCATCATGGTAAGGTCCTGATGACTGCCACCCATAGCACTGCTTGTACTCTTGTTCCTTGCATGGCCTTTCTTAAAAGGAGTTTTCCCAGAAGACTGAAAATCCCTAGTTGGAGATGTTGGTGAAGTAGACAGTACTAGTGTTTTCAATGCTGCTACTTCAGCCTGGAGGACATCAATCTTGGGGTGGAAATAAAGAAGTAAAAAATTAACAAGAAAAAGTATCCTATTAGGCTATTAATATGCCAAATATATTTTTGTTTTAATTCCAGTTATCTTGGTTCAAATAAAAACAATCTTCCAACAGTATTAACACACAGATGCCTATGCAAATACATACTGTACAGACACTGGCCTCTTATGCACCTTGCCAGCTATCTGGTATGATGCTGAAACACCAGCTCTGTGCCCACAGGTGTTAGCTAAAAATATGTCAAGGCAACATAAAACAACTTAGTATATTCTTAAATAATGCATACAGGTAATGCTTTACTTTCATCTTTATGATTCACACTTCAAATTTATAACCATGTGAAAAGACAAAGCAAGCAAGCCGGAAAAAAACTCACCTTTCCCTGTGCTTCTTTCAGCTGTTTTTCTGCTGCAGCCTGTTTAACATTAGCTTCTTTAACCATTTTGTGTGCTTCCTATAAAAAAAATGTTTACCTAGTGTAAATGCTTCACACAAACTTACAAGATCCAGAGACTACCTGTGTATAGTAAATTGTGCAACAATCTGCAATTAAATTAAGTTACGTACCAAAAAATACCCACAAATCTATCATTGATCGCTGGCCCACCAAGTTTCTTCTCCAGATTCAGAAATTCAGAAGCTCCACCCACCTCCCTCCAACAGGAAAAATACCTGTCATGGATGCCAGGCTCCAGTCATGCTTCAGTGGCTGACAAGTCAAGTTTCTTGACCCCCAAGAGAAAGACTCAACCAGTAACAACAAAAGCAACATGAGCACAGTAGCACATTCAAAAGAATTTCTCCCCTCTTCTAGCCAGAATAACCAGTTATACTCAACTGTAAATTTCTACATGAAGGAACCGGTCAAACAACTACGAAGTCTAAATTCTTAGCATCAATAAAACAGACAAAGCAACAGCTTAAAACAGTTTATGTAAGCATTTCTTAAATAGAACAGAAAAAGCACTACAAAAACCCAATCCAAATAAAGAAACAAAGCTAAGCCAATAAATTAGAAAGTGTAAAAGGACTGGCAATTTTTTTAAACATCCTTTTACCTCATACCTCTAAGCCTTTTGTCTGCATAATGTATTTGCTCAGGCTCTAATCCAGCAAGTTGTGCCTGTGATCAAATTACTGTTCTTACTTGGTACTGAAGGCAACAGTGATTGAAAGACCTGGGCCACCAACTAAATTATTTTGAATTGGATCCTTCTCATATCTGTAAAGCGCCTAGCATGTACCTGGACGCTATATAAATCAACCAGAAAAGTTCATACATCATCATACCAAAGTTCTGGCTCCCACTGGCATACAACACAACTGTGTAATATGGGTTTGTAAAATTATCTTAAGTAAAAACAGACACATGCAGGAATGGGAACATACACATTTATACAATGTGTACAAATACACTGAACATTGACCATGCAGTTTCTGCTTAGTGATGCTCCTTTGAAAGCAAATCATGTTACAGTGCTGTTAGAGTGTAATAATGTAATATACTCCCAGCTGTGCAAAACAAGTCTCAATCCTCTATTGGGATGCATTAATATAAGCTCCAACATACCAACTTATATGGTCACTGAAATTAGTGGGATTGAGAATGGAACATTAATTTAAGGGCTGTAGATCTCAGTGCAAAAATCAAGAAACCTCAACACTGTGTTTTGTTAGGGTCTCTTGGTGAAATCAGATCACAGAAGAAAATTCAAGTGACATGCCCACAATCGCTGGGAGTTCTGAATAACTAAAACTCGAACAGTTATTACTAATAATGCTGTATTTCAAACATAGCTTTAGCAATTTGATAGTATTGTTCTAAGTTATAAAGTACCATGAAAATAAAATTTCACTGATAATTTTATTTTTATTCCTCTATAGTTAAAATATCTGCCCCATTTTCCTCCCACGCAATGTACACAAATATGATTGCTATCAAATACCTTTCCAGTGTCCCATATATTCTCCACACATAGGAATGGCTTAATATCTAAAGTAACTTTGCCCTATCAGGGTGATGAAATAAAATGCTTTGCCAACCCACAGAGCAGTCTACTTTGATTGTTGAATTTCAGTGTTTTCAAGGTTTTAATAGCACTTTTATACCAATATAATATCATAGGTTTAAATACTGTTTCTAAAACATACGTAATATTGTATCTTTATGTGCTGAAAACCAATACTTAAGGTTTTGTAAACATAAAAATTACCTACAGATGATGACATTTATTCCCACAGTCATCAGTAT
>NW_009953218.1:911592-926386 GCF_000747805.2 Chaetura pelagica
TGTGTAATAACCACTCACAAACTTTGCCGGCACTACTGTACTTTTCTTGAATGTAAAGATCCCACTTAAAACTTCAGGCTTCTCACTTAGTAACCAGGTTCCACTCTGGTGCATCAACTCAGTATTAATGTTTCTTTTCAAGTTTGTGAGAGAGAGTAGCATGCTGCCAGACTCAAAATTGAAAAGCTGAAAGCATGGTTATGTATTTGCTACCTCCACTGATGTGAAACTACATTATTTTTTTATTTAATTACCACAGCAACCCCAAATTTAGCACTTAGGTAGCCCTGTCGTCAGACAGAGAAAATGACTTAAAATAGTTTTGCCAAAAAATAAGCCTAAATAGTTTAAGCTTTCTGAGGTTATTTTCCTTATTTTCATTGTTTGTGTCTAAACAGAGCTCAACAAGGTCTGTTTCATCTAAGCGGGAAGACTACTCCTTGCTCTTAAGCCTCCACTTCTATACACCCAGGTCCTCAGGACACAAATCCCTTTATAAGCTTATTGCAGAAAAATTCAGCATACTGATACTACAGAAAACATCTGGCTCAGCTTCAAGTATATCACATTGAAGACTCCAACAAACCTCAAACAGACTAGCTGTAAGTTCTTCCAATTCCTGTCCAAGTTGATCTCGCACTTTAGAAAGCCTTTCACATTCTTCATCTTTTAACTTCAGCTCCTATGAAAAATTGAAAGTTATTTATTCTGACTTAGAGTAGCAATTTGGCCTTTACAAACTAATACTACAGAGGGGAAGGAAAAGAAAATATAATCAGAGGAAAATAAAACCTTTGCTAAACAAAGTCTTTCGAAATATTAGTCTCAACACTAGAAGCAATTAAATTAATGCTGTACATACATATAACTATCCTTCCTGATTTACAGCAATATACAAGGCCAATCTAAAGTATCTCTAGCCTAGACATCAGCATTTCCAAAATACTCTGAAGTAAAAAAGCTTTTTTCTTTAAAGTATGGAAGACTTAAGGCTTAAAATATAGATCAAATTAATTACTGGGACCGACAGAATACCAGTTCTGTTTACCCATTCCTTAACAGACACTTAAAGCAATCCTTTAAAAAAAAAATAAATGAAAGCTTTGTCTCAAGAGAATTTAAGATTCTAAAAGAATCTTAAAACATTTTATTATTATCTCCTGCATATCGCCTTACACCTAATACAATTCCAAAATAATACTGTCATTATATCCCTGCCCTTTTTTATGCAGATATATAAATCAATTTACAGCACCTGATGTTAAGTCAAAACATTCTTTTTCTACACCTCTAAAACTTAAATGAAGAAGGCCTCATCATACCACTTTTACAGTAAGATTTTAATACAGATTTGGCAGCATAAGAGTTACACATGCTCAATCTCATCTGTATTGTCTCAAGCCTAATGGAAAAGGGGGGTGATTTGCAAAGAAGTACAAGGAATTTAAAAGAAGGGTTCCTTTCCCAACTATTAAACCCTGTAATCTCTTGCAAGAAAGAGAAGGATGCAGAGAAAAAGGGAAAGAAAAGCAGCAGACCATCCACTCTGACCTTTCAAGCATTTTCTTTTCTTGGCCATAACTCCCCTCCTATTGCCATCTAGTTCTTCCTCCTCTTCTTTTCCCCCACTCCTGAAATGCAGGAGTCACTGTCACTGACATATTAGAGACTCCACATACAATCTAGCATTTGCTTTGAAAACCTCCAGAAACCAGCAAAGAAAGCAGCTGCCCTCAGAAGAAGCTGGGGGGCAAGACAACAATCATAAGAAGGCCCAAATGGCAGCTTCCCTTGGGTTTCTGGGAGGCAGTCAGTATTTCTCCCAGTCTTCACAACAGAGAAACATTGTACACAATGATGCAGGAACCTACATTTTGCTTTGTAGCATGTTAGTATTAGGTCTTGATCTCAATTTCTGCAGTGAAGCTGGCAATAGATTTTCCTCTAAGATGAAGGGTCCTCTTTAACTTTGGCTCCTAAATCCTACAAGTGTTTAATGACTGCTCTAGACTCACTTAGTATCAAAGGCACTATTTCTCTCTTCTTTTATTTAGTTTTAACTTTGGACCTTTTCACTGATTTTTAGTCTAATTTGTTTGCCATTTTTATTTTTTTACTTCTCATATGCAACCTTTTGACTATTTTGAAAGGTACCACTGAAGTGATAGCTTTTTTCCAAACATAGTGTTTCTCAAATAGTACTAAACTCTTACTTCCTAGCTATTATTCTGCTCAAAGTGACCTATCTCTCCCTTAAAAACAAACAAACAACAAACCAAAAAAAGCAGGAAAATAGCTACAGATGGAGAGAAGAAAAGGAAAATGGAATACAAAAAAGCCAAAGAAAAAAATACTGGGGGGGAAGTGGGAAAGGTTTAAAAAAAGGAAAAAAAATAATATTTTTGTTGTTGTTGATTTCAAGTAATTCCCATATAAAGTACAGTTCTTAATATGGAAATGAAAGATTCTGATGCAAAATGTTAAAGCTCAAGTTCACATGTTCCTCACAATACATTTCCTTTGGTTTACTGATTGTAACGAAAATGCTACATACGCATTAATATATCTTAAAAGAAGGTTGTTAACATTCAGGTCAAGAGTTACCAAACTCACAATGAAGGAAGAACTAGCCCAGGTTCACTTTTGGGCTACCACTATCAATGCACTATTTGAAGTAAGATGGTTACAGTTTTGCCTGCAATTGGAAAGAGTTGGGGGGATGTTAGATTAAAACTTAGGCAAACAAGTAAAGTTACTTAATGAAAACAAAAAGGAGACAACACCAGGCAGCCTACTATGCATGGCTACTTGGCTAAATTTGTCCAACACTGGGCAAGTTTCCATGACATGATTCAGAAGGAACATAATAAAATGTATGATTTGCCAAGCAAGTTTAATAGCTTGGGTTTTTAAGCAGGGCAGAAATAAAGAGTGCACATTATTGGAGACTTCCCAGACATACACCATATAGAGGCAGAAAAGACAACTGTGTGTGCTAGACTAACCATCCATGCTGCAGTCCCTCCCATACTACTGTTCTGAAAAAGTAACTGCATAAAAAAGATACACTATTATAAAGCACAACACACAGAGTTGCTTAAGCTGCTATGAGAAAAATTTAACTTGTATGGAAAAAAAAAGTTTAAAAAATCTGGTATCAAAGAGTAGTATTATTGCTTATTTCACTTTGATCTTCATAAACAGGCTACAGGGTGGGTCTTTATTAAATGAGATAAGGAATGCAAATTACTGCTTCAAAAACATGAATATTTTAAATTCTTGAAAAGAAAAACCATCCTGCATCTAGTTCAGCAATTTAACCAAGTCAGAACTAGATGCAGAAGATCAAGGAAAGACCAAAGATTATTTACAGATAGCACCTGAATTCAGAACCGTGGGATACTGCTGAATTCTGAAGTTGTCAAAAAAGTTTTATTTATATTAGAATACATTTCTATTTGATTGCTCTTCACTCAGCACCCAAGTTAGACAAATTATATAAAAACTAGTCCACAAACCACATCTACAAGTTTTTTTAATGTGAGAGAAGGTCCAGAATATCTTTTCAGAGATAAGAGCATTTCAGAAACTATTTAATTATCAATTTATGGTGTGGGTGAAGATGCTTCTGTTTTGCTTGCATGTAGTCTTCTACTTGCCTGAGAAAATTTCTTTGCCTACAATACACTACAACAGTATCAGTCAGAGGCATGGAAACTGAAACTTTCATCACTCAAAACCAGCAAGGAACTGCTAAAACACCTCCAGAGAACTAACCCATCTCTAACAATCACAAACCAGTGGCCTTACAATTCAAATGCAATTTTACTTTACAAAAGCTTGAAAGCATACTCTTCAGTGGAGTTCTGGGATGTTGTATTATTCTGGAACATTTTCATTTTTATTGTTTGGTAACTTATAAGCAAATGACAACAGAAATTTTTAAATGCTCATGTACTGTATAGTGCTACTAGAATTTCTGGGTAGTTACTGTGAATCTATTTATTCAAAAATACAAGCAGTTTTAAAATTTCATGTTTACTGTGGAAAAAAAGGTATTTAACCACTACTGCTAGCCTGAGGAGAAACACTGTAACAATGACAATAGTCTGTTACATTGGATTCTTTGACAATACAAGTGGAAAAATGGAAAAAATCTGCTTCAAATTCTGTATCAACACACAAGATCTGCAGACAAGAGATCAAACTGTAACATTCCATGTTTCTGAGATGAGGAATGCATACAGAAATTGAAGCTTTTGAATGAAAAATCTAGGCTTTTACAATAATACATCCTATATTGTCACCTCTTTCACATGCATCACTGCATTAGTGTGGAAAAAACTACTTCACTCTGCTAGGGAGATACCAGCAATTCAGATTTCTACTACAACTCAAACATGTTTTTTATTTGTTACCAACAAGCCTAGAGATCTTACTCTAAAGAGTAAAAAAGTCAAAGAAATCATGACTATGAACTCCCAAGAGCTCAGAAGCTGCACGTGAGCTACCCAAATTACATGCAACATGTGCTTGTTACTTCAGATGAAAAGCAAAAAGGTATTCCCTTTTCAAGGACTCCACTAAACTTGCAGATCAAAAAATACCATCCATCAAAATACCATCACTATTCTCTCATGTTATCTCCATGTAGTTGATCTACCTTCAGTAACAACAGTGACACTGCTTAATCCAAACATGGTAGAGAAAAAATGCAAATGCAGAGAGACATTGAATCACTAAGCCTTTTTACACCTTCTTGATCTTACTGCTGATGCTTTAAAGGGAGAAAGGTTCAGACTGTCTACAAGCAAGGGCTCTTCAGTTCCACATAGCCAGAAATCCAGTCGTAACTGAAAAAATAAGCAGCAAAGTAAAAAAAAAAAAAAGGTAATTTTAATTAAGGGAGTATTTTAAGGCAAAAGTATGTCCAACCTTATGTGCTCCTTTAGTATAGGATGCTGCCACCCTGCTGCTACCTCTCACCTTGCTGTTACCTTTTTTATGACATGATTCAGTGCTGCAACCAAACCAGACTGAAGTACAATAGTACATTTCTTCTTGTGAAGAAACAACTTTTTTAAAGACTTGTTTATTAAAAATGTTGCCAGTGACACTGTTTATTTTGAGAAGTCTGTAGTCTTAGGAAATGCAAGGCATACACAAAGGAGGAGGAACAAAAAGAATAAATCTTTATTTTATGCCTGAATAATTTATTCAAGAACCGTGTAGCTAACAATGACAAGCCATACATCTAATACAAAAAACTGAGAGGATATTAGAAAAAAGTTACCCTCTAAAGACAGGCATTAAAAAATTGGGCAATGGATCCCAAAGCTTCAAAATTTTTATTTCCTTTCTAGTTCCCTTTCTGATCACAACTGCATAAATCAAATCAGTGTTGAATGCTTATTAGAACAGCATACAGTTTGGGTAAGAAATGTGGAACAAATAGAAAACGTCAGAGAGCAAATTTGTTCTTACGGGGTTCACTCTCAAAAATCTGTAGCCTGTAAGGTATTCTGAGGCTCAATGAGCTCAAAAACTTCTAAGTACAAATTGTATTCTCACTGTCCTAACAACCAGCACAGACTTCATAGAATCACAGAACAGTTTGGGCCGGAAGGAGCCTTAGATCTAGACCCAACCCCCCTGCCATGGGCAGGGACATCTCTCACTAGACCAGGTTGTTCAGAGCCCTATCCAATCTGGCCTTGACTATCCAGGGAGGGGGCAGCCACAACTCCCCTTGGCAACCCATTCCAGTGTCTCACCACCCTCACAGCAAAGAATTTCTTCCTGATGTCTAATCTAAACCTCCCTTTTCATAGAGAATTTAAAAACAAACTAACAAAAAAGAAACCACCAGACACTACCTATTAATAATATCCCTACAGATTTTTATATTGAGTACTCGTCAACGAAAGTGAATACATGTCAAAGTAAAACTTTAAAAACTGCATTACATACTGAGTATCACATAGTGGGCACAGCCCTCTGTGAACTTATAGGAGAAAGCATATGTGAATTAAGGATGGTAAAAACTCCTCCTTATAGAGGAAGCAGAAAAAAAGTAGATACGAGGGAAGGAATAGAATTTATTGTTGTACAGTCTGTACAGACTCCTGCTATGACTCCTGTGCTACTGGGCAACTCTGAAACACTGCAAGTTTAGAAAGACAAGCAGACAAAATAAGTTATCCATCCAGTATAATACTAGTAAGAATCAACCTGTCAGGAGTTAGAACAGTTTTTCTGAAGTTTAAACTTTAATTTATTCTTACTTTTTAAGGCTCCAAGGTTAACTATTAGGCTTATATATTCACATGCAGGGTCTTCAAACTTAGGTCAGGTTAATGTTTCATTTCAGTAGTCAAATGTTAAGCAAACAAATACATTACCAAAGGAAGCAACTACAATAAAAACTACAATAAGCAACTACAGCAATAAAACAATCAACAGAAGAAGTGATGAATCCATATTTAAGATTCACATTAACAAGGGCAAATGCAACTATGACAGACATCATGACTACATTCAACAAGATGAAGTGACAAACGAAGGAAAACAAGTTCAAAAACAAGATGTGCTTAAATATAAACAACATCATCATCATCATGGAGAGGAAAGGGCATAGATACAAGCAGCACAAAATCTACATGAAAGTTTAAGCACAGAGGGATGTTAAAATGATAAATAATGGCTTTGCATTTATATAGCACCATCCATCCAAACAAGACAAAGCGCTTTACAAATATTAATGAATTGAGCCACAGTGTCTGCTAAGGTATCCACATTCAATTTGAAGTGTGGTGTAACAGTACTCTGAAGAAAACCAGCAACATCTTTATTGCTTCTGTGCAGGCATTCCCCTATGAAACATAGTACCTTGTTCTAAAGTATTTCTACCTTCCATGACACATGCTACACTTTTATACTCTAGAAGAAAGAAGACTAGAGAGCAATATAATCACCATCTATAAATACTTACATGGTAATCACAAAATGACAGAAAATTACTCCTACTCTCAAATGCCAGAATGAAGGAATGGTCTACATTTTCAAGAAAAAGCATTTCCATGTTTAAGTAGCAGCAGCACTAGAAAAAAAACACTAACAAGGAATAATTCTAAGACATTAGCACTGCACACATTTGGAGTAACATTACATAAAATACTGACATCCTATTAATTCTGTAAGAAATCAGTAGACTCAGACTGCACCTTCTGGTACATTTATCATTCAGCAATATTAGAACCACTCTGAAGTGAGAAAAAGCAGAAGGAGACAAGACAACAAGCCTTACCCTCTGAGCTTTTGCAAGTTCTTCTTTCAATCTTTCATAGCCCTTTTCTCTTACTTCCAGTACAGATGGGCTCCGTAAGTGAGATAAACTGTCTGTACTCAACCCAAAAATATCTTCATTTCCTTCAGCAACATCTGCTACTGTAGCACCCTGCAAAAACTCTCTCTCTGCATTATTGCTCTCCTTTCTGGAATGACTGTGATTGAATGACCCACCCTGGGGTCCAGAGGTAGAAGAAAGTACTGCGTCGGTAACATTGATGCTGTAAAGAGAGTGATACATTTTTTATTTATATAATAAAAAAGGAAATATTTCAGAAATGGCAGTAGTGGTGTTGAATATACCATTACGGACTCAATTTAATATTAGAACATTATAAATAATATTATATCTCTAGTAAAATAAGAAGCGTACATGCAACAAACATCAGCAAGTTAAATAAATAGACACACTAAACTTACCTGACACATGATGCTTCTCCACAGTTCAGTTGTCTGGGAGATGAATAAACAGGTTGTGTGGGAAGGTCAGAAACATTTAATGCATTGGGTTGGATTGGTGTGGAGGACACAACAGAAGGATGTGGTCGGTAGATAACACTGGGTGAGGTAGTTTGTTCCTGAGTCCCTGACTCATTTACTCCAAGAAGATCCGGTGTAGTAGGCGAAGCGAGGTTCACTTCATGAAAGCCTTCCAAGGGGTCACTGGCCATAATAAAAGCCTCATCATATGAAACCCTGAATTAAATAATCACATTATCAGAGTGCAAACAGGAAATATTATATCTGACACCTATTTCAATTAAAAAAACACTCAGACAATTATGTTCAGAATACTTGGTGATATAAAGTAAACTATGGTCTAACTTTGCAAAAGTAACCACTTCAGCTACCAAAAAATGTTTCTTCCACACATTGGACTGCTGCATCCAGGTTTAACAGCAGACTTGACAGCTAAATGGGGTGGTGAAATCAAGAACATATTCTATATAATAAAAAAGTAATCTTTAACATAGTCTAGAATTGTTTTGTATCAAAACACAAATGTATTTCATTCACAAAAGAGGGGGAGGCCTGGGAACCAGTAAGGAAAAAACCCAACGCATTTTTTTAAAACTTTAAGCTTTCACTTTTTTTTCTCAGCAAAACAAGTAATCTAGAGACAGAAATCAGTGAACCTTTAAATAAATTACAGTTCTTTGTAGTTTTGATTAAATTATACATCTGATCTTGTAACAGTTCACTGAAATGGTAAGAACTAGCCAGTAAGATGTCTCATGAAGTATAATGATGTGTATTTAATATATCACATGATTAAGTGATGATGACAATTGTTAGTAAATATCACACCAAAAAGATATTCCAGGTAAAAGTACACTACGAACTGGCAATTTAAATGACAGTATATTTTATTTTTTATTTCCATATATTCTTCATAAGTTCAACAGTGAACAAGTAAAACACATTAATTTTACAAGTCCCAAAATAAAGCTCTTGTTTTCCAGCAGTTTATCATCAGAGACCACAAAAATCTTTGCATGATTCAAAACTAAAAATATGGAGAAAGTTGTGAAGGATTTACTTAGCAGTAATTATTCACTGCAAAAAAAACATTTTCCATGTTACATAAATAAAAGAGAACATGAAGGCTTCATAAAAGTATTTAGCATACAAAAAAAAAAACTAGAGCATCTAAATGAAATAATACATTACATTTTACAGACAAATCTGATTGGCTCTTAGAACAAAATGGACAGGGCAGAGAGAAGATCCAGAAAGATGACATTCATAACCATGAAGAGATGATGCCATCTACTTAGGTGTACATCCAGTTCTTTAGCTACTTCACATAAAACACACTATAAATTCCAAATTAGCACATGGAGTAATGTTTTAGCTACATCAATACTTTTGGGTCATCTTAAACTCAAAAGAACACTGTTCAAAACTGTTGTGCATCTCAATATTGTACTGAGTGCATATGCCTCCATGTTAAGCAAGTTGCTTTACCACATTATCAGCTACATGTGGAAGAAATTAATTTGTTCAGACAGCAAGAACATGTTATTCATTTTTCTATGTTGCTGTTTATTACTCACACCAAAGAAAACAACCACCTCTAAGAAACTGTCCAGACATAAGGGACAAAAGGGATTTCAAATTAATAAATGAGATGGGTTTGGTGGGGTTTTTTTGTTTTTATGCAGAAATCAGTTTTATTTTGAACTATCAAGAGCAGTAAATCAATGTAAAAATCACAATTTTGGACATTTTCTACCATGATGTAGAGAAGAATGGCTTATTTTTGAGTATGAAAAAGACTGCTGTTTGTTTTTCCTATAGTTCTTCTTTACTATATTATAAGCATTCTAATTACCTGCTCTACCTGGTAATAAAGCCTGTTGAGTCAACAAATCAATATAGAGGGACTGCCAGAGCTACAGGACATTTTTTCAAGGTTAAATTCCAAAAATGTTTTCAGCTCTACACTGCAATTCTCATTGTTTTACATTTATAAGGTAAAATACTGCCATATTGAAAAAATAAAATTGCAGGAAGTTCTTTAAAGTTCATCAGACCCACTGAAAAATATCCACCTTGCCAGTCTCAAAGTCAAGCTCACATCTACACAAACCCATTCACTTTCATTGTTTCCACACTCTCCTCTTTTTCAACCACCAAGGAAGCCATTCCCAGTACTATTCTATTGGCCAGGCCAACAGTTGCTTACAGCAACTAGTAAAACACACCAAAAAACAACCAAAACAAGCAAAGACTGAGAATGTAGATGAGAGCAAAATGTTTTTCTGCTGAGAGCAAAGTTATTGGGTTTTTCCCAAAATTGATTTTAAAAAAAATAAATACTACCTAGCCATTTCCAAGTAAAAAAAGGCTCAGGAAAAACTTATTTGTCAGTTCTTAATGTATTTTGCTATTTCTGTAGAAATCTTATGGCTGTCTGGAGCAAGTACTTTAAGTACATCAAGTATGGGACAGGCTCAAAAATGTGCCATTTCATATCTTCACGACAACTTACACGAATTCAGCTCTGTTATGGAGCACAGGATGTCACGCTGGCTCACACAGAGAAAAATTATTAGATGCCTGATTATTATCTTCAAATGTTCAAATGCATTTATATCTCCCCCTCCCAACCACCACATCAATCTATAATAAGCAAATTATTATGTCTGGGGAAAAAAAAAAAAAAAAAATTTAAACCCCCATCCTACCTACATGCTCCTGCTCCTAAAATAAATGTCCACTTAACTCCTTTCCTGCGGCTTTTCCACCTAACCTGCCTATACCCTGCAATGTTTTTAATAATTAAAAAGAACATTTTGGAACTTTATTTACAAGACTATCACTCTGCTGATACACTAAATATCAAACTTAGCCTAAACAGACAATGGAGATTTATGAGTAAATAAATACATGAGTGCCTTCTCAGTTTTAAAAAAGTTCTTTCTGATACAGTAAGTTAAAGTGTTATACAAGTTATTCCTGGATGAGCTGGAAATAAAAGTCCCTCAGCTAAACTTCTCCCATAGCCTGTCAAATGGGCACTCCTCAGCATACCATCTGCGTAAAACACTTCCCATTCACAACTTTCTTCTTTCCTAGCCTTACTTCTCACTTAGCAGAGAGCAGGCAGAAGCTGAGGACACCACCCAGCCGAGAGAAAGAAGCCCATATTAAGTATCTCAGCTTCAAGACTCACCAAGGCCACTGTGTTGTTACCAAGGCATCAGCTGAACACAAGTGACACACGAAGGAAACCAAACATACATGCAAAAAAAGCTAGGTGGTTCTAAAAACACAAGCTCCCTTTTAGGAAAGAACTCTTCCAAGTAATGGTAAACAGAATGAGGGGAAAGCCCCGCACTACATTTCAGTGTCATTAAAGATTACAGACTTGGTTAAGGCTTAGGGAGGGTTTATATTATTAACTACAGTAGCAACAAACAGGGAAGGAAAATGAAGTGCATGGTAAGCAGACATTACTAGGAGCCAGGCTGACCGTGTGCTGAAAACCAGTGTTGGCAGAACACTCTTCAGCAGTAATTCTGCTACCGTGAACAACAGCTGATATTCTGACATCTCAGGGCAGCGCACTCACTAAACAAAATCATGAATACTTTTCCTACCACACTAATACATGACGAAAGCTTAGAATAGCATTAGTGCCTACCAAATCCATGGTCATTTTTGTCTTAGTTGATAGTATGCAAATTGGATGGCATACAAAAATCCAGTACTGTAATAAATCAGGATGAAAAAAAAAATTAAAAAATTAATTTTCTTACACTCTCATGTGGAAATAATGAAAATTTGGTGGAAGCTGTCAAAATGTTGCAGTTTTCTATCACCTCTCCATTGTCACACTTGCACTGCTGACTACCCACATAACTTCATGACAAAATGATGCTCAAATCTTATTTTATCTAAAACTAAATAAATGCATACTAAGAAACCAGTTTAACAACAGTCAGTTTAACAGATTTCTATAGCTTCTAAAAGGAATCTAGAACTGTGAACATTTTCAACCACAGTCAAAACTCCTAATGTAATTTTCCTGTTATAACTCTAAGAGGGGTTCAGCTACTTGCCTGAATCAAAGCAGTAAGTAACTAAATACTAAAAAGCTCCCTGAAAAGCAGTAATTTATTTTTGCCTGGGTTTCGGGTTTTTTTAAGAAAAAAAAAGTTGTTGAAAACCACCTACTATAAACTATGGAGTTTGTCCTACACAGATTGCTTTTACATAAGAGAGGTTGAAGATGACAACTCTGAACCATCTCATTATTACAGCCCACACCAGCACCAAATATCGCACACATCAAAAAAACCCCTCATTTCTAGCTTAAATAGTAAAGAACATCATCACAAAAGAATGGTTACCCACTCAAGCTAAAAAAAAAAACACAACAACCCAACAGACACAGGGAAAAAGTTACTGTTTCTAAACATTTTGATGGAAAGTAAAATTCTAGTTAGCATTTACCAAAAAAAAGGCATCATTAGCTATAGCGCTTAAATCTTCACACAGCAGGCCATTCAAAGTGCAATAAAGTCTCAAGGGCTCAATTTATCAACTTCTGCTTCAGTTAATATGGGAGGAGAAAGGGAAGTGGATTTTTTGTAGAAGTTCTGCAAAAGGGCTGACATTAATCCACCACTGGGCCTGTACTCTTCTCAACAGGTTTTAAAAAGTTTTAAAAACCCAAAAGTTTTGAAATATTTGGCATTATACAGTTTGGAATGTACTATGTTTTAAGCTCTAAAGAACGTGGTAGGGAACGAGAGTGGTGGACTAATAAATACCTTTTAAAGCAGTCCAATTAAACATTGCTGCTCCATACTGATACCTATCAGATGCAAGCAGGTTAAAAAGTAAAATTCTTGTAACGAGTATATGGACATTAATTTAAGTTCAAAACCAATTCAGTTACACCTGTGCCACATGAGAAATTAAACAGATGTTGGCACGGGACAAATAATTTTAGTAGATTATTTTTTTCCTGAACAGTTTTATATTTAAACTAAACTACAGAATTCAAGCAAGTTTAAACATTGTTACTGATGCTAGTTCATTGCATGAACACAATTCAAGATTTAGCATAGGAATTTCCTTAAGCTTTGCAAAAAACAATTCCCATCTTTACAGATTTGCAGTTATGACAGAGCTTTCTACTTCAGGAGCCCAAATACCCCATAAATTTTTTTGGAGGCAGTAACAAAAGAAGCACTGAACTACTCCAGAACACTACATATTCTACTTTAATTTGCAAGTGACCTTACACTACATATTTACTAGCAGATGCTAGGTTTGGCAAGACAGTAAATAGAAGGTAAACTGTAACTTAGACAAGTCTACGGAATTTAAGACGTAGAAAAACCGCACTTGGTTCAACACGAGAGTATTTTTCTATTTCATTCCCACTAGCACTGTCATACAATGTGGCTATTTTTCTATTCTTTACTCTCATGTTGGGCATTCAAAACACTGCTTCAGACAAACAATAGCAAGATCTTATAAAAGTTTAAAAGAATTTTTGTTTGCTGACTTGATGATTAAAAAAAACCTCTTTTGAAAACTTTATTACAGGGAGATCTTCAACTAGAAAAATACAAGTGCAGACAGCAAGTGCATCTTTTTCAGAAACAAGCACCACACAAACTCCAACGACCTATATTTATGAGGTGCTTGTGAAACCTATAAATAAACATGGCTTAGTGGTAGATAGTACACCTCTTACTAGAGAGAAAAATCAGTGCTTTGCGAGGTAGAATACTGCAAACTTCTGATATAAACAAACACCTGAGGCATGCTGTTAGGCTCACAAAGACTCTCTAAACTAAGTTAATTTACCTGCAAATACGATCCTCTTTGCAACCCCCATTCTTTTCAATTCAGGGCACTGCTCTTTCTACCATATCTTGGAAACAACTTCACGATCCCATCCCAGGTTTAAACCTGATCACAGTGCCTACGACTTGCAGTGTCATTTCAGTGTCAAATGAAAATGAGCCTTCCATTAACACTGAAAATATTCAATTAGTAAACTTAAGTAAAAATTACAATCTTTTTCATGCTATGTAAAGCTTTCTAAATGTATCTGCAAAAGCATTTAAAGAAACATTTTCTGAATTTTTTAAAAAATCGTTAATATATTATAAAGCATAACTGAAGTTTCTAATACAAGTTTTAGTTAAAGTTATAGTAGACATGAATTTAAATGGTGTATTGAAAAGGTTCTTAAAAATAAAAATCCAGAGCACAGGTTTTTTTTCTGGGAAAATCCATAAGCTTAGGAGGAACAGTGAGATCAGTTCATTTGGCATTTTATATGAATTTTAAATCAAATCAATAAAACCTGAGATGACAGTTGCAGTCTTGAATTAAAAGGCTTCCTGTGACTGCTTTCCTACAAAAGAAAAAACAAATATCCCCTTTTAAATGTACTGTAACAAGACGGGTATTTCAGTTGCAGCTGTGAGGTGCCCCTGTTTGTTATTTATTAAAAGCATAATGAGAACGGTAAATTATTTATCCTTCTTTGCTGACTGGGTAACATTAACCAAGCACAGCAGGTGAATGACTGCCAAGACAAAAATACAGAAAGCCTGACTTTCACCCTTCCCAGAACTCACGGAACAGACCTACAATAAATACAGCAATAGAAACAGCAGAACAACAAAACCCCAGGTTTTGCGCTGTATTTTCCCGGGGAACACAAATACTTGAACAGATGGCAGCTGCCAACACAAGCTTCTAGACTGAATAACCTTGCACCTGCTTCAGAGGAGGAGCTGCTAACTCCACAGCCAGGGCCAGCCTGCGGAACACGGATGATTTCGGCGCGGACATCGCCGTGTGTCGGACTTTCCGAGAACACGGTCGCGAATCAACACAGCGAACAAACCGAGCGACGCAAAGCAAAGCTGAGCGCAGCGACCTGGAAACCGCCCCGAGCGCCCTCTCCCCC
>NW_009953218.1:930010-948288 GCF_000747805.2 Chaetura pelagica
GGGGCTCGGGGCTGCGCTGCGGGCGCCGCGTTCCGCCCCGGGGGCCGGGGGTGCAGAGCAGCTTCCAGCCCTCCGGGACACGGTGAGCACAAGAAAGCCGGGAAGGGGCTTTGTGTAAGAGCACGTAGCAGTAGGGCAAGGGGAATAGATTTGAACTGGAAGAGGGTGGGTTCAGGTTAGACACTAGGAAGGAATCTTTTCGCTGCGAAGTTGTTGAGACAGTGGAACGGGTTTCCCGGGGAACCTGTGGCTGCCCCGTCCCTGGAGGTGCTGAAGACCAGGTTGGATGGGGCTTTGAGCAACCTGGTCTAGTGGGAGGTGTCCCTGCACTTGGCAGGGGGGTTGGAACTAGATGATCTTTAAGGTCCCTTCCAACCCAAACGATCCATTCTGTGATTCTATTAGTCCTTAGGGCCTGGCTGGAAAGGCACTGGAGACTCACAGTGCAGGTCACAAGTGCTGTCAAGCACCACATTTCACACTAAGGGGGGATACAAACACTCAGGGCTCCAGCAGAAACCAGCCAGTGTTTCTGTGCCTTCACTGGTCACCTGGAAGAGAGGGTTAAAACGTTGTTTCTGTTCCAGGACTCATGAGGACAGGGCTATTCAGGTCTGAATGTTTTGTTACTGTGAAAAACAAGGAAGTTAATAATTCTGTATTTAATGGTGTATAGTAACAAAGGCACATGATTACATAATTAAAAATGAGAACATGAGACTTATGTCAGATCTTTATCCACTGATTTTCACTCATGGGGCGTGCACTGCCCCAAATCAAATGTTGAGCCTGCCTAATGTATATAATAATTACAGACTGAGCTGTAATTTATATGCTCAAGACTTGTGAAATAAGGCCACACATAGAGCTAAAATAGGGCTCACCTGCTAAAAAGATGTGGTTTTCCAGTTCTACTGGTCTTTCCAATAAAGAGATAACGAGTACAGCCTCTCATCTTGGTTTGCCCGTGTCCTTAAGCCATCATTACTGCCACCCTGACACAACCAGGACAGTTAATGAACTTTTCTTGCTTGCTTTTCAGAGGTTACCATGCAGCCTTTGCTTTTGTCCTTTTGAAGCCCTGGTCTGTACTGTTTTGTGCTTTCTGTATCTTTAAAAGCAGTAGGCAAAATGTTGGAAAGCTACCACGAACAAGGCTCCATTTTACCACTAGTCTGATTAGATTGCCAAAAAATGTTCTTCAAATGACAGCAGCCTTGGCTGGACAATGTGCTTTCCTCGTTGCTGGTGCCCCTGAACTGACCTGTGTGCTGCAATGGTGGGGAACCTCAGCAAAAAAACGATGTAAACAAGATCTTGTCCCATTCATCAGTCAAGGAATCCAGGCCACATTCCAGTCAATAACCGAAACGTTAATTATCTTTACAGCTTTCAACTGAATGTGGAAAAATCCTGCTTGGCCAGTCCTGCAGGAGTAACCACAGACAAATAGTATTCTCTGTTGGCACATTCCCCATAGCATCCACCAAGGAAGAAGTTCATTAAGGGCAAATAAATACGACAAGGAAGATGTCAAAAGACAAATGTAGCAATGTCATTTATGGTAAATATATTACTTATGAATAGTAATGCCTTCTGAACCCTTTTCAACATGTAAATCTATGCCAACTACAAGAGGACAGGGGCAGCAAAAATGGTCACAGAAAATAATAATCCACAGCTTTTCTGAGAGCAATCTGAAGGCCAAGCAGTACAAGAAATGGAGCATTCAAATAGCAGTGTAATTTAAAGGCTTGTTGTGAGAAGTTTCATGGAGCAGAGCTCTTCAGTTTTAAGAGCTCCAACCTTTAAAGTTATTGGATTTGTTAATATTGCCATGCAATAGAACCCAGGCAGTGCTCTCAGAAACAGGTTTGCCAAATTAGAAGATGTATCAGAAAGTTCATTTAAAAAATTGTTGCAAAAGAGACAAGACAAGCAGAATCAGAATTAGGAAGCAATGTATTAAGACATAGTAAATTGACATGAGTCTATAATTAGGCTCTGTAATCCTATAGTTCTTAATCCTGTACAATGACTGTACTTGGCATGACAATCTGCTGCCTTAACCAGGTTTATTTCAAGAAATAAAAGCAATAGAGTTCCAAAGACATTTGACTGTACTAAAATTAATCACCAACAGATTTATTTTGTCAAAGTACTCCTGTATTTTGCCATATGTAGTACTTTAAAAGTCAGGCAGAAACAAACTACAGAAAATATAACCTACATGGTTAAAATCAAAAGTTGAAACAATTTGGATTAAATCCAGAGACATAAATAAAAGAAGTAATGATTCTTTTAAAAACCCACCCTTGGTTCCTTCTTGAGCTGCACATCAGAGCAGGAGTACTCCTCCAGGCATCATGAGCTGGAGCCAAGAGTATCCCCATCAACAAGAGCACAGTCAAGAGCAGGGCTAGGATGGTGGTAGCAACAGGTTTTGTCATACACATAGTGACTATCACACAAAGTGAAATGTGAAATCAAGTCCAGAATCCAACCAGAAGTCTTGCCAGGAGGAGCAAGAGACAGAACTAGAGGCCTATAACATAGGTCTGGGGCTCATACAAGGAAGGAATAACCAAGACACAACACAGGCAAACACTGGTGGACTGGGCCTGAGTTTAAATAGAGCCTGGGAGTCCCTGCCCATTCTGGGAAGAAGGTGCCTGAGTAGGGGTCCCAGATGAGGATGATCAGTGCAATTAAGGCCTTTTAGTTCCCTTAGGTCCCTGGAAATCAGAAGTGAAGTCCTTTTAGAAACAAAACCATGCATTGCTATTGTTCTAAATGAGCAAAGTCACTTGCTAGTGGAAAGTGATGTACAGTTTGCAACTTTGGTGGAATAACATATGCCAGGGATGCCACCTCTGATTAATGTCAGATGTAATCTGATGGGACCATTCAACAAAACTGCACAATGTACAAAATCTGGAGGGTGGACTTTGCTGAAACTGCATTGTTTTAAATGAACACAAACCAGTGTTTGCTCCTCCCATCAAATCTATTCAACTCAGCTTGTTAAATCAGTTCATCTGTTCCTTTTGAACTTCTCAGTGTAGTTAAATGCCAAACTAAGAAATTTCCGTTCCCCAGCTAGATAGAAAGCTGGATATGTACCTCATCATGGATGTGGCCACAGCAATCTATATACTGACTGACAGTCTCATTTGTGTTAGCTTCTCCCCAGTTATACTGGTGCAAAATGTGATAAATACCATTGCAAACGGTTCCTGCATTGCAGAGAGTCCCCTTGAACTGCATCTCTCTTTGTTCTGGTCTTCTGCTGCTTTTGAACCATTCATCTGAGAGATCTGTCTTCAAATGTGGCTGTTTCCTTCATTAATGTTCACAGTCCACTGGACCTAAGAAATCTGTTTCAGGGAGATAAAAGCACAGGAGTCAAAGGTGTTTCACAGAAGGTAGCCCCAGACCATGGCAGCCTTCTATGTTGAAGGCAAGAAAAGCTGCAGGACTTTAAAGAAACTAAGTGCATAATTTTTCTTTGATCTGAATTTAATTATCATAGAAACATAGAATGGCTAAGGTTGGAAGGGACCTTAAAGGCCATCAGGTTCCAGCCCCCCTGCTATGAGCAGGGACACCTCATACTAGACCAGGCTGCACAAAGCCTCATCCAGCCTGGCCTTGAACACCTCCCGGGGCAACCTATTCCAGTGCCTTCCTGCCCTCATCGTGAGGAATTTCTTCCTGATGTCTAAAATACGCACAAGCGCAAATGCCACTCAATCAAATTTTTCCTCCTACAGATTAGGAGGAATAAAAGAATGAGATGATTGTTCTCTTCACAGACAATGTTCAAGCGTGTGGTGAGGGAGGATGTCTCAAGAATTTTGCAGATTTTCTACTTGCCTGTGATACTTCCTACTTGTTTATTTTATATTTTTAAAAATATTTAATAAACTCTAATTATTACCTCCCTTTCAATGAAGATGTTGTAAAACAATAAACTCAAGCAAACTAAAAAATAAATCTATTAATAGAAGTCATACATGCATTGCGACTCCATAGCACAGTGAAAAAAAAACAAAAACAAATAATGATCCACTATGTATAAAAAAGGTACAGAGACTATAAATCTTATCTATTTTAGAGAGTTTTCCTCCCCCTTCTACTATCTCAGCTAAACCAGTGCTAACAGTTTTGGGAACCATCATATAGACAAGAACTCCTCAGTCCTACGTATTTCTTCAACATTTAGCTAAGAATTTGGAAAGCAAAAGTAATTGGTACATTGGCATAAATAAGGATCCAGCCTATGGAAGTCATGGAATCATAGAATGGTTTGGTTTGGAAGGGACCTTATAGATCATCTAGTTCCAACCCCACTGCCAAGTGTGGGAACATCTCCCGCTAGTCCGGGTTACTCAAAGCCCCATCCAACCTGGCCTTCAACATTTCCAGGGATCGGGCATCCCCAACTTCCCTGAGAAACCTGTTCCAGTGTCTTATCACCCTCACAGGAAAGAATTATTCATAATAGCCAATCTAATTTTACCCTCTGTCCATTTGAAATCACTCGCCCTTGTCCTGTCACTACATGTCCTCATAAAAAGTCCCTCCCCAGCTTTCCTATATGCCCCTTCAGGACCTGGAAGGCTGCTATAAGGTCTCCCCAGAGCCTTCTCTTCTCCAAGCTGAACAGACCCAACTCTCCCAGCCTGTCTTCATAGGAGAGGTGCTCCACTGCTTTTCTTTAACCATCACCTATCCATGGTGATGGTTTGAAAATGGTTTTCATAGCAATTGTTTTTGCCATAGTTTAAGCTAGGGAGTGTCCCTCCCTTTCTTATGACATGTCATACAAGGAAGTGTCAAAAACCATACCAAACTCTATCTGTATCACGTATATTGATTCTTCCCTGTTTGTCTTGGAATGACCCAAATTATGTGCTTAAATCACACAACAAAACTGTTGCAGCATCAAAACCTCAAACCACTTCATAGCTCTCTCTGCTGTTACACTTGTCAACTAAATCAGAGTCAGAAATAAGAGCATGCTTATTAAAACCCTGCATTCCTTAACTAAAAGTCAAGGCTTCAGTATCAAAAAATAGAAATTTGGGGAATATATTCCTTTTATGCACAGCATATATCTATACACAAACTGCAGAACACATTGACAGACTCTTAACAAAAATGCCAAATTCTTTACTGTTTTAAAAAAAAAAAAAGGTACACAATACATAGCCTAATCAAGAAAGATACAAATGAATAAAGAAAACAAATTGTCTAATAACTGTTAAGTGACAACTATTAAATGACAAGAATCAAAAAGAAATTTCCCCTTTCAGCCCATTATTTCACAGTTGTCCACTTTGACCGTAAGACTGATTCTGCAAACAAGCTGCTCAACTGGGCAGATTCTGCTGTTGCATACAAAAGAAATAATGCTTCTAGGTTTTTTGAAGGTGCCTATAAATGTAACTTAATACTGAGTGGAAAAAACAAAAAAACTGAAATGTCCTTACCAAGTTATGTAAGGACTGACATGTGGTTTCATTTATCTTTAGAAGCAAGCCACGGACGGATCCAGAGTGCAATTAAAAATAGTACAACATGCTCATCTCTAATTGGAAGACAGCAAGAGATGCCAAACCTGAACTCAGGAATCAGAAAATAAAAATACAAGGTACAGTTTCACCTGAAAATTAACCCCTCAAAAGTCAAACAAACTTTGTAGCTCAGACAAACCTATAGATAAAACTCCTTTAACCTGATGAGACTCCAAAAATAGCTCCACCAAATACTCCAAATAATAACACTGAAAGCCATAGGGTGAGGATTCAGGAATCCTATGTTTTATTCACAGTTCTGTTTCGGACCTGGGTGCCTTCCCTGTCCCTTAATCTATACATCTCTAAACTGAAATTCATGAGACTTCTTCCTTCTTCCCCATAACATGTGGTCATGTGATAAAGTTTAAATAAAGAACTTTTCAAATTTTTCAAAAATGTTCATTCTTGCAGGCTGAAGTTGCTATAGAAATGGAAGATGTGCCTTTAATGGGCTGATTTTTCTCTATTTTTGCTTAATGGCACAGAGATTCAAAACCAGGCTTCAGCCAAGGCTGCCAGTTACTGCTGCCTTCTGCCCTGTGAAGTGAAAGCTGGTCTTATGGAAAAGTTTTTGTAGGTAACAACCCTTTCCTTGTGTGATAGAAATACTGTTTTGTTCATCTTCTGTCAAGCATTATCAAGTTGGCAGGGACATCATTCCACTGGGCATGGGAACACCTCCCTTTTCTTGTTCTTGTCTCCTGAGCTGCTCATGGTGGCAATGCTCTGCATGTTCAGCCTACCAGAGAGGCACTTTGAGGGAGGGGATTCTTCCCCTCTACTCTACTCTACTCTGCTGTCATGAGACTCCACCTGGAGTACTGTGTCCAGTGCTGGGGCCCCCAGCTTAAGACGGGCATTAACCTACCTGTTGTAGCAAGTCCAGAGGAAGGCTATGAAGATTATCAGAAGGCTGGAGGACATCTCCTATGAAGACAAGCTGAAAGAGTTTGGGTTCTTCAGCCTGGAGAAGGGAAGGTTCTGGGGAGACCTTATAGAGGCCTTCCAGTACCTGAAGGGGCTACAGGGAAGCTGGGGAGGGGCTTTTTATAAGGGATTGTAGTGATAGGATGAAAGGTTATGGTTTCAATCTGAAAGAGGGTAGATTTAGATTAGATATTAGAAAGAAGTTCTTTCCTGTGAGGGTAATGAGGCACTGGAAGAGGTTGCCCGGAGGAGTTGTGGCTGCCCCATCCCTGGAAGTGTTCAAGGCCAGGTTGATGGGGCATGGAGCAACCCGGTCTAGTGCGAGGTGTTCCTGCCCATGGTGGGGGCTTGGGACTAGATGATCTATAAGGTCTTTTCCAACCCAAACCATTCCATGATTCTGTGATTTCTAAAAAGTAATCTGAAATCTTTACTCCTTCACATAGATGGTATAAAACACTGAAGTAGCATTGAAACCAGAGTAGTTCCAGTTCCACAAAAGAGGATTACTCTCTCCTGTTACAGATACCCAGGCTGTTTAGGCATTTTTAAAGTGAAAAGTTGTAGAAGAGGGTTTGCTGCAGTTCAGGTGGAAATAATTTGGCTTGTTGCCATTAGAGAAAGAGAAGGCCGGGTTTTTTTCTCTGTTGGTTCACTAAACTCACTCTTCTTTTTCTTGGATGCAATTTTTTCTTTTTATACTTATTTTTCCCCCCTCTTAATAAGCATCTGAAAAGTAAACAAATAAAGATTTGAGAGGAATGTTTAGCACTGAAGTATGCAAGGGAGGAAAGCCAGAGATAGCTTTAATGCAGGATTGGCAGGACCACCTGGGTCATGGTATTTGATCCTTTTCACCTGTGTATCAAGTAGCACTTTTAATAGCAGTAAGTATTATTACTTAAAAAAATAAAAATAACCAAAAACAAAAAACCACAACAAAATGAAAACAGAAAAAAAAAAAAAAAAAAACAACTAAAACCAGCCAAATAAGAAAGGGAACTCATGTGAGTTGTTCCCTCTGAAAAAAAAAACAACAAAAATGATAGTGGTCAGCCATCCTGTTTTAATCCCTTTTTATGCCTGAATGCCAGTGATCCTGTTCTCACAAATGCATCAAAAACAACCATTCCAAGTCATTTCCAGACAATACCTAATGCAAAAGAATTTGCCTTTTCTAAACATTTTTCCCTGCAAATGCTTTTCTGTCTGTTCTTAGTCTCCAGATCATTTTTTGAATCTCCTCTGTCTCATGTTTCCCCTCTTTTCTCATACAAGAGGACACTCCCACAAATCTCTGCCTGAAACACAAATTAAGAAAATCCTCCATCCTTACTGTCCCAGTTGCATTTGGTGGTAACATTTTGGTTTGAGGCTGCCTTTAATTTGAATTTAGGTAATGAAGGGCATCGTTTCTCCCATCAGTTTGTTGCAGCGTGATTTAATCACACCTCTGACAGTGTTTTATGTGGTAAATTGCATCAGGTTGCCTTGTTGATCCCACCTTCTGTCTGACAAGCCCCACACTGTGACATCAATTGGCTTTTGTGTGACTGCCTTGCAGCAATAAAAGGGTTGTTGAGGCTGATTAACAGTCACAGTAATAATAATATTTCTAATACGAAACTCAGCACTGCTGCATAACAAATGATGTTTATTTCTTTACAAGGAAGTTGCGATGCAAAGTTGTTTCTGAATATGTTTTTACAGTACTTGGAGAATTAATCTGTCAGGGCAGCAGGCTTTATCCTGCAGACAAATTCATGTGTAATCCTCTGAAGTATTCTACCATGTGACTTCCAGAGATAAAAGAGCCTCCTTTAAAGTATATTTCCTCAACCCACACTGAGTAATGCTAAGTATGGTGGTATCTCTCCCACTAGATTAACTTTTAATTATTGCTATTTCTCTCATAAAAGAGACTGTAAGATATCACAGCAGCTCTCTACACATTCATCCTGTGGGCAGAGGACATTTTATGCTAATTTGCTCATTTATTTAAGACAGGAATTCCAGCATCAATTGACAGTAAGTAAAAAAATTAAGTAAAACTCAATATATTCTTGTCTGAGAAAATCTGACAGCAGCTTTGTTAATAGTGTCCTCTTACCAACACTTTAATTATTCACTTCTTTTTAATAAGAAGATTCTTTCATGTTGTTCAGACCATATTTTAGCCTAGTTATTATGGCATTTCTTTGCATATCAGCATTATGCCATGTTGTTAGGGATACTGAAGTGTTTGCCTGAAGCTTGACTAGCACACAATGTGAATTAGTGTAATTTTCTATCTTCTATCAAGCTTCCAGTATAAAACTGGCACAAAAGTCAAGAGGAAAGAGGAGCAGGAACCACAAATAAATGAAATAACTTGTATTTGATGGATTTCTACCATCTGTTGCACTGTGCTGTCTTGTTAAACACCCATGGATAATATTAGCAGAAAACTCTATAGTTGCACACTGCCAAAATGTTTTTGTCTCTGTGTGATTTTTATGAGTGTGATTTTTATGTGTCCAAAGCACATCAAGAGAACATGAATGCAAAATACACCATTAGCAGTGTTCATTAGTAGAGCTGCACATACAGGGGAAATTCTGAGAACTATTTCTGTAGACAAGACCCTTCAGATTCTTGTCTACCATGCACACTTGTAAAACTAGAACCTCTTTCGCTCCTATTTCATAATGATGGAACATTTGCTAAGGAAGTCCATGAGTAAAAGGTCAGAAAAAGGACAAGAAATTATAAAATTGAGCTATTAATTGCAAATGTGAAATACTATTTTACACACTTTGCAAATCCATCCTCTTTTGGTAACCTTTTAGGAGCTTAGAATATACAAACAGAATTTCTGCATGCTCTCTGCAATATGACACCTGTTAAAGATAATTGCATGTGATAGCAAAGATGTGAATATCTTAAAATATTACTTATCATGGCTTTAAGAGATCTCTATTTGGATTAATAGTCTGTAATAAGACTCCATATAGCTTTTAAATTATCTCCAAGATCTGAAAAATAATTTCTTATATATGAAGGTAAAAAAAGTAATGGTTTATAGTATAAAAAGCACTGGAATTCTTGCAACAGTTTGCAGGTCTTTGCTCGTTACTATAAGATTTTAAAGATTTGCCATAAAACTTCATTTGCTGCAGTGGGCTCAGCTGAGTTTGAAAATCTAATAAATGGTTATAATTATCCATACATCATCTTATGGCAGAAATAGTCACATAGCAGAGGGAAGGCAATACAAAGACAATTCCTTATGGAAATAGTTTTTCTGTTTTGTTTTGTTTGTTTTTTGGTGGTTTTTTCCCCTTCTTTAAAGATATGTATTTTTTATATTTCCTCTATTATGTTGTATGCATCAGCTGCCTATTAGCCAGCTGGAACCCTTTTTGCATGCACTTCTTCATCCAATAGTGTATTCAAATGAGCGTTTAAACCACAAAGCATGTATCAAACACTAGAGGATCACTCAGATTGCCCAAGTGGCTCTTCAAAGCATAGATTTGCTTGTTTAACAAATTCAGCAAAAAGAGAGGGTTATGAGAAAATACTAGAGAGAAGTTTCAGTTCTTAATAACAGGTCAGACTGCAGGTCTCTCTGTTCTTCAAAGTCTGTTCCAGTAGTAGACTTTACCATACCAGCTTGCAATAAATCATCAGAATTCTTTAAAAAGAAATCTTTCTCTTGAATCTCTGGGAAGTAGTCCAGTCTCATTCCTTGATAACTCCAGGCAGATAATGCTCCAGAAAACCCATGTCCCCTGCCAAATTGGCCAAGGCTGCCTTGCCCAGTTAATGTCTGGCCCAACACAGACCATCTATCCCAGCCTGGTTGAAAGCTCATCAACAACGAGCAACAACAAGGATTTATTTCTAGGCAAGCTGGAGAGAGGCTGGATAAAAAATCCCTGCTCTGAAGGGGGCTTTGCCATGAGGGAGCAACTCCACCCAACCTCAACTGATCACTGTTGCTTCCTAGGAGGAGGCCAGGAGATCAGCAGCATCTGTGAAACCTCTCCCTTCATCCCTCTTGTCTGCCAACTCCATTGCTTTTGCCCAAAGGGGCTTTTGGGAAACTTTGGGAAACTGGCACCACAGCTGTGCTGTCTCCAGCCACTGGTATGAGATGGACAGTAACAGCAGGGAGGAGGTCAAGGTGGGCAGTTGTGACCCTAGTGTCTCTCCATCCCCAGTGCTGTAACACCCCTGTGAGATGGCAGCCCAGCAGTGGGGTGGAGGAAGGGATGCCACAGACACTCCCTCTGTGCCCCGACACCTCCTGCCACTCTGCTCAGCTGTGTGCCCTCTGCAGCTCCTGTGCACAGCTTCTCCTGAGCTGTCCTGTGCTCAGCCCCCTTGCCAGCAGCCCCCTCAAAGCTCCAGCAGGCATTTCTTATAGAGCAGGACTGTCACAGCCGTGTCGACATCACCCAGAAGCAAAGGACCATGGCTGTCATTAACCAATATTTTCTCAGTCCTTAGCCTTGGCTGACACTTTTTCAAAGGCTGGGAAAACATTCACTGCTATTTCCTTCCTCCCAGGTCCCCATCTTTATCCTCTGCCAGTAAAGCAGAAGGAAACTTCTAATGTCTTTAAAAAAATATATTTTTGCAAAGTTCTGTGGTCACTCCTCAATGAACCAAATAAATTATTGTGATGGCTTTCACAGCCCTTCTGTAATAAATGAGCTTTTGGAGCTCACCACTGATGTCTTGGTTATGTTGTGGATTCAAAAGATCAGTAAGGCTAAACTGAAGAGCTGCATCAAAGTCTAAGACTGTTTTAAAATGTACAGTAAAGGTCTCCACTCATTCGTGCTAACACAAATAGTAGCATCAGCTAGAAAACGTAGTAAGTTAATTAACTGGGCACTTTGCAGTAGCAGTTACAAGCTATCACTCCTTCCTCCCTTCCTCCCAGATTCAGGTGGACCCAGGCAACCTATGAGCACTGGCCCCCACAATGTCCCCTGAAATGGGAGCAGCATTAGCTGGGAAAGGGTGTGCCCAGCCAAGCAGAGGGTGCAGTAAAGCCACCCAGCAGCCTCTGTTAGCAAAGGCTCTAGACTAATCAAGTGTGCTTCTCTGGGGGAGGGGGAAACAGAAGAGAGAGAAAAACCTGTCATTGGGAAATGCCCAGTAAGGACTTAGGGGCACCCTAGTAATAAAAAGAGGAGTATTTCCTACAGAACTGGCTACAAGGGAGTTACACAGCTGGAAACCTCTACTTATTTCTGCCTCTGAACACACAGGAGCTCTAGATCTCATGCCTTCTGCAAAACAGCTCAGAGCCAGTGGAACAATCTCAGCTGCTCCAATCTGCAGGAAGACTGAAGAGCCGCCAGGAAAACCACCTGATACCCACTGTCTGACACACAGAGGTGCTATTATTTACTGCTCAGTGAGACCAGTGAATGATTATACTTAGCAGAGAAAAATGTTTTAGGTCTTAGTAGTTATTTTACCAGTGACCTTAAAATATCCCTGTTGTCAGGAGTTTTCCTTGCTGAGGGCAGTCACTGTAATAGTACCAGGCAGTATGTTTCTTCATGCCAAGTCACTGAATGCTAAAATGATTTGTCATCTTTTGCCACAAGCCACTGCCTGACACACATGCCACAGCCTAATGTCCTGCCTGCTTTGACATCCAAGTGTCTTCCTTCTGCCATTGCCAGCGAGAAGAAAGGCAAACAAGGCAGCAACTCACTTGCTTTCCAAGAGTTTTAGTGGTCTCAAATAAGTGGTCTCAAATAGCTTAATAGGACTAAGGCATAAAATTTATTAAAACTATAAATCTTGCTTACTCCCTCCCCTGTAATTTTCTATTTATTTATTTACTTCAGAGTTGCATTATTTCATTCTGCATAGAGATTAATGGCAACACGATATGACATCTCCTGGGCTTTCACAGTCTGTCATCTTTATAGCTCCTTCTTAATGCTGTGGGTCATAAAATACAGAGTTTGTCTCATTTTACAGAGCCAAAAGGGGAAGAAATCCTGTGCAAACCCTCCAGACACAGGCTTTCACATGCTGAAATGTACCATCATGAACAGTTTAATTGACTCTGATGGAACTTTTGGTAGCAGCAATTCTGCCTATTTGGAGGGATTTCTACAGTGTACCCTGGAGTCTTGATTTCCCAATTTGAAGCAACAATACAACAGAGGTGTGCTCTGGGGTGGGTTTGAGGTGCAGCTGGGGCACAGTGCCAAGTTTGGTGGGGTTGTCTCCAGTCTTCCCATTTATAGAATCATAGAATCATAGAACGTCTTCAGTTGGAAGGGACCTCCAAAGGACATCTAGTCCACCCCACTACAATAAGCAGGGACATCTCCAACTAGAACAGATTTCTCAGGGCCCCATCAAGCCTGACCTTGAATGTCCTCAGGGATAGGGCCTCCACTACCTCTCTAGGCAACCTGTTCCAGTGATCCACCACCCTCATGCTAAAGAACTTTTTCCTACTGTCCAACCTAAATCTACCCTTCTCTAACTTGAAACCATTAGCCCTTGTCCTTTCGTTACATGCCCTAGTGAACAGGTCTTCCCCAGCCTTCTTTCAGGTATTGGAAGGTGCCCCCTGGAGTCCTTTCTTCTTCAGGCTGAACAACTCCAAATCCCTCAGCCTGTTTTCATAAGAAAGGTGCTTCAGCCCTCTGATCATTTTTGTTGCCTTCCTCTGGACACACTCCGACAGGTCCACGTCCTTGATATTTTGGGGGCTCCAGAGCTGGACACAGCACTCCAGGTGAGTTCTCAGTAGAGGGGCAAAATCACCTCTCTCGATCTGCTGGCCACACTTCTTTTGATGCAGCCCAGGATGCAGTTGGCATTCTGGGCTGCTATTGCACATTGATGGCTTGTGTCCAGCTTTTGATCCACCACCCAGCTTGGTGTCATCGGCAAACTTGCTGAGGGTGCTCTCAGTGCCACTGTCAATATCATATATTAAGATCTTGAACAACACTGCTCCCAGTATGGACCCCTAAGGGACACCACTTGTCACCATTTTCCACCATCGGGCCATTGACCACTACCCTCTGGGTGTGACCATGCAGCCAATTCCTTATCCACTGAACAGCCCACCCATCAGACCAATATCTCTTCAACTTTAAGAGAAGGATGTTGTGGGGGACTGTGTCAAAGGCCTTGCAGAAGTCCAGATAAATGACATCCACAGGTCTTTTCCCCCTTGTCTACTGATGCAGTCACTCCATTGTAGAAAGCCACTAGGTTGGTCAGGCAGGATTTGCCCCCAGTAAAGCCATGCTGGCTGTCCTGAATCACCTCCCTGTTCTTCATGTAGTCATTTAGATGTAGTCAGTGCTATTCTCTGCTGTGTCGTCACAGGGCTGGTTCAGAGAGATCACCCGTTTCAAAAGAAGTCTCAGAGACAAGTGCTCCCTCCTTGTCTATCGTGTTTTGGTAATGGGAAATAAAGTGGAGAAAAGTGGAGGTGCCAGCCAAACCACTGCAAGATTCTTCATTCAAATTAAAGGGGTTCTTCTGATGGCAAGTGGTGTTATAATTATAGACTAGAAAAGAGCAAGATCAGCAGCTGCTGCTGCTGCTGCTTCTGCTGCTTGCATTTGTTCCCTGTGTAACTGACAGGACAGAGTACTTGGCAAAAACAGACTTCCAGAAGTGGAAAGATATTTTAACCCCTGTTCTTGTCAGTCCAATCCTCCTGGGGCTCAGCAGCAGCAACCCCTTGCTTCAGGTTAAGGGAAGAGCAAGGTGACCATCACAGACCTAAAGGGGACTTTGTTTGGGACGTCTGAGAGAAAGGAAGGGTCCAGGATTTGCCTTCAGGCTTGGATTGCTGAATCAAAATAGCAGGTCAGTGGATATAGCGTGAGCTTAATATGCTTTTGTTGTTGGCTTAACTCAAATCTCTCTCTCTCTCACTTTCTCTACGATGCAATAAAGCAAGAAATAAGGTGATACAATGACAAGGGGCAGGTCTGTGCTGAGGCACTATTTATTTATACATTCTGTAATGTGCCTTTCATGGTCAGTTAGGAAACACTGATGGCTGTTTGTTGTTTTTTTTACTGTGGTTTGTCTCTGAATCCTAATGCATCCTGAAATTAACAGGCAGGCAAATATTCCATTTGCAGTTTGGCTCAATATTAGTAGAGGACAAAAAAAACATATTTTATTTTTAGGAGTTTATGCCTAAAGGCTTTTGATGATCTTAGCAAAAGTGCAGTAATATATAACTCACATTTCAGCCAGTGGTTGAGAAGTTTTCAGAGAAGGAATAAACACTGAACAAAAGGAAAAGCAGTGTCATAGACACGAGCCTAAGTCTCTGCAGACATAAAATGGGCATAACTTGTGTTATGTCCTGAAAACTCACAAATCCATACCAGCAGAAAACCAAGCCCTATATTTGATAATTAGTTTAAGTGCAACACAATTAACAGGAAGGTGTTTAATGACACCAGTGCCTGTGGTATCTAATCTAACACTCTCTGTCCTTCTTCAGCCTGGCCAAAACTGCGGTCAGGCAGGAATGTGCTGGGGGACATCGTTCTGCTTTGCTCTTCCTGTCTGTCTCAGTTTTATCTTTTTAATTTCCTGTGACCATGAGTAATGTTGGAAGGACTCTCAGTCAACATTCTGCCCATGAACCAGGGGCTTGAGACCACTGTGCAAGAACCAGACCCAATGCAAGGCTTTCTGCAAAAATTTCCCCTTGGGGCAGGGCTGTAGTCCAGCGGTTGTAGATGTTCCCAGAGAAAAAAAGACAGGTGCAGTTTTAAATCTATGCTTGCTATGTTGTGAAATCTAATCAGAGAGACATAGCTGTCTTTCATAGCTTCATATAGTTTAAGGAGTTTTTATATCACCTAATCTGACCTAATGTCAGATGTGTATTTTAGGACATTACATTATATCACCCTGAAGTCCCTATATGAACTCAATGGTAAATGTTCAATAAAACCTTTGCTTAGCAGAAAGGTAAAATGCAATGCATCACAGGCAAGGCAAGGCATCAAAGCCCAGAAGTGCTGTGACAGTCCCACTTTTATTTTCCCCATTTCAGAGACAGAAAGAAAAAGCTGTGGGTGTCCAGTGCCTCCCAAGCTGACATGAAGAGCTTCTATTCAGAGCTTAAGGGCATCAAGTAAAGTGCTAAGCGAAATGGCTGGAATTTGATTAAGTGAAATTTAGCTGCTTCAATCAGGTCACTTTGTGGAGAAAACTCACCTATTCCAGCCTAATGTGAGGGAAAATATTCTTAACCCTGAATCCTTTTATTACAGCCCTGCAGTTGTGGCCAAAACTCATCCACTAGGCCTTGCAGAACAGGATTTGCTGTGGGTCTGTAGAGGAGGTGAACCCATTTTGTCCAGCTCAGCTTTTGGCCAGTTTCTGGCACCGTCCAGTCACTGGTGCTTGGGAGGACCAGCCCTTCCTGAACCTCATGTGCAGAAACTGAGAGCCATGGATTTGACACTAATCACTGCCTTCTTGCAGAGCTGCAGATGCCATGAGGATTCTAGAGGCAATCTTGGTCCCTCTGTGGCCTGGCCAGAAGGGACTGAACAGAAAGTTTCAGAGATGCCCGGACACAGGGGAGAGCAGCAGAGCTACTCAGCCCCAACCCTGCATATACCAGCTGTGTGAATTTTTCCTGAAGGTCACATTTTGTCCAACTACAAAGCTCTCATCTTAAAGATCATAAACCACGGGATATCTATCCAGTCCTCTGTTTCGACATTTGGTTACCCCCACATTTAGCGATTTAAATTTTACTTCAGACAGCATTTGTCTAAATTAATCTTCTACTCTTTCCACCATGTTACACTGGGGGTCTGGGTTCCCACCAGGCTGTAAGCCCTCATATTATCAGATATCTTTCCTATATCTAATTTCTTGCACACGGGCAGTCCCACTGGAGGTTTCCATTGCAAATTGAGTATTAGTGGGGAGACAGAAAGATACTTCTTAACGATATGGCTTGAGCACAGATACTCCCTAGCATTAATGGGCAAGGACTAAAGCCTTTTAGAGCAAACCCATGAAACTCAATGTATCATTAAGAGTATTTTTTTTTTTACTCCTTTCCCCCCCTGTAGCCCAGCCACAGGCTTCTCCCATTGTTTATAAAGCTCCATATCTGCTGGAGAACAGAAATCTCTGTTTCCATTTTCTTAAGTGTTGCTTCCTGAGCACAGGCTTTTTAGAAGAAAGGACTGCATTTCTGCATGCCAATCGGCCAGTTTGGCTACTGAATTTAACTTTCTGGAATTAGGGATGACAACAAAAAAAATGTAAAGGCCTATGCCAAGTCTCAGAAACAGAAAGGCTATCATTTGGATGCTTAAGAATAAAACTCATTATTCTTAAAAACAAAAAAAAATAATGAAAAACAAACAACAAAAACAAACAAAAAACAAACAACCACACACAAAAAGTCTCCAAGCCCACGCTGGCAAACCTTCAGCAGCCACCATTCTCCAGACAAGAAGAGACAGTCTGTCAGCAATAGAAGGCTTATGGTATTTTTTCCATGCTGATTCCCTTGGTGACTAAAAGAAAAAGTGGCACTTTTACAGCTGAATTTTAATGGCTTACTTTATGCTCTGCATCAGAGACGCAGCCAAGTTACATAAGATACTATCAAGCCATCTACTAGCTATGGGTTCCAATTTTTTTTTTTTCTGACAGTTAATGACCTAAGCTGGCATAAGGAAAACACAGGCAAGAATCACATTTATGGTACACAGTAACTACGCTGACACTTTGTGCTTAGTTACTTATTTTCATGGATGCTGTACAAAACTGCTTTCATCCACATTTGGAGTTAGGGTTTTTTTGCAAGGACATGAAAGTTCCTGTAGCATCTTCCTATGCTGGGTAAGCAAGTAACAAACCCAGTGTAAAATATTTACCTGTATACTTTTAGTACTGCTTTACTTACACTGTGTCACACACTTCCTACATGTGCAACCCTGTGGCTTTTTTTTGCATGGCCATGCAATGGTGAAGTATTGATGAGTAGGTCCAGCTGCCAAGCTGAGAAATCACAGGGCTCCCCAGCTGATCTCGGCTGCTGTTGTAACCATTAATGAGAGAGGCATTCTCCAAATCTCATTTGGTTTTAGATGACTGTAATTACCAAAGCCAGCTACAAACACTGGCTGGGGAGGAAGGTGCATGTGTTGAATTTAGCTTTAATTTAATAGCTGGAGTGCTGACGAAGCTTTGAAAATTTCAAGCAAATTTAGTTTGTTTTCTTTGCTGACACCAGACTGGAGCAAACTGGGAGTAAGCTGAGGCTTTAGAGGTGTAAAGTGGCCACATTGGTGCTAGCTATTGCTTTTGGGTGGGCTTTGAGGTAAAGCCCAAATACAACCCTGCATCAATGAATCTGCAGGTCTCAACATGGCTCAAAGCTGCAAGATTGTAATTTCTCTCTTTCTGTCTATATAAATACACACAATATGTATTAATGTATACATATGCTATTATTATATGCATATATGTGCATGTTTATGTCTGTATCTATCTATACAAGGGTGCATCAGGTTAGAATACACTGTCTAAAATGTTATTGGTTTCCTGCTTCTCTTCTACTGTTTCTAGGCACAGCCTGCCAAGACGATGACAGTCACTTATTCCAGCAAAGTAGCAAATGCCACTTTCTTTGGATTTCACAGATTACTCCTAAAGTGGAAAGGCAGCATCTACAAATTGCTGTACAGAGAATTTATTGTTTTTGCTACTCTTTACACAGCGATA
>NW_009953218.1:948320-966548 GCF_000747805.2 Chaetura pelagica
CTGAAGTTTCACACCCGACAGTGCGACGCTGATGGATGATGGTTGGGGGGAGGTTGTTTTTTCCTTCGACCTTTTCTAATGTCCTTTACTTTCCCTGTTTACTTAAATGTTCTAGATAAAAAATGTAGGGTGTAAATAAAATATTGTCTATTGAATTCAGCTGATTCTACTTTCAGCTCAGTATAGAGCAACCATCCTACTGAATAAACACCCATAGCCTGCCTCTGTTATGTAGCTTCTATCGTTCTGATGCTGAGTTGGTGGCAGCAAACATTACTCTCTGCTTTAAATGATAAATACAGACCTAAATTATAAATACAGACAGTTGCAAAACTGTCTTCAGTTGCTGTAATTTATTTAACAACCCTGAAAGGTAATAATTTGAGAGCCAGGCTAGGAAAAGCAAAGTTTTGCTTAAAGCTCAGACATGGCTAACTTTATTTTTAAGCTGGCAGGGCCAAGCAAAGCTGCATAAAAACCAGATGCAGTTGTTACCTGTGTGTCACCCAGCACCCAGGAGGGTCACATTAGGAGAGTTGCTTCTTCCACCAAGGTGTGAATTAAACACCCTTATGACAGATGCAATGCATCAATTAGCACAGTGTAACTTTTAATTGATGGAGTGCACTACACATTAGTATCAAAATCATGATTCAGCTCTTACCTTGATTTGTAATTAGATCTCAGTGTTTGCTTTTTATGTGAAGCAAGGAGAAAATGAGCTTCAGTTTGTCTGTGATTAATCACTAATTTTCCAAATGTTCAGTAATCTATACATGTAAACTCAGAAAGTTTACAGCCTGATACATAAGGAAACACCAGAGTCTCATATTTATTTAAATTAATCGAGTTTTACTGAAATGTCAAGCAATTAAAGACCATGGTAAACACACCATGGAAAACTCTCTATATATGCTGCAGGTTTTATTGCACAATTGTATGAAAAAGCCACCAATATTTTTCACATATTCCTTTTATTTTAAATCAAAGAATAGCTGGAATAGGCATCTATACAAATAAAATAATTGTTTGATTTAAGCTTGTTGTATTTCATTAGATGTCTTTCTCCGTGAGCAGAATCTCGCATCCTCCACTCATTCCCTATGGTCTGGTGAATGTTTTCCTCGCTGCAAAATAAATGCAGTTGTTATGTTCTTAATCTTGTGTAAGAGAGAAATTTCATAGGAGTAAGAGTAAAAACATCATGGTATTTAAAAGTAAGACCCATTAGAGCTTGGTAACCTTTTGCAATTCAAGCTGACCTGAGCATTTTTACTAAGTAGCCCTCTGCAACATGAGAGAAATCTCTACTAGCAGACTTACAGCTTAGTATAGTTAGTGGTCTGCAAGTTAATTCTCCAGCTGTGTTAGTGGTAATTAGTAGTGCCAGTTAAATTAGTCACAAGAAAACTGCAAAGACAAGGGAATAATATTGTGTTCTCCTCCAGAGTCTTCATTACATGCCAAAAGTGTTCAGCACTTTAAGAATTTGCTTGAAGACATTAGCCAAGGTTGTTGCCAATTGCACATACCTGATTATTCATACGTATTTGCACTTTGTAGCTAGTGCCAGAATATTATGAAAGGCTGGATACATTTTATTTTTGCTGCAGATTTTTTCTTACAGGTAGTCAGAAACGGTTCTTTGAAAAACTGTCAATTTACTGTGACAAATATGCTGAACAAATCCCAGTAACTTTTGTGCTTGGTAAGTACCAGTTACACTTGAAATTATTCTCCAGCACTGTCTCTGTTCAGGCATTTGGTGAATGTCTGTGCATGGAAACATTTCAGAGCTGAGGGGCATAGGAGAGGTTAGAGGCTTAAAATAAAGTAATCAACTTCCAACATGTCTCCTTAAATTTTAGTTGCTTTTGTCACATCACCATTTGTGCTCATGTTTTTAATAGGCCAACAAAAGAGTAAAGTTTCCACGAGTACATATATATATATATATATATATGTATATATACATAGTGCCCACTAACACTTAGACATTGTGCCTGAACTTTCAAAGCACTAAATCCACTCAAGGCTTACTACAGAAGAAGAAATTTGGAAGTTCTTGAGTATGAGATACTCAGCTGGAACAGGCCATTAAGTTGCACTGTCTATTAAATAATTAGCATTGATTGCATCCTGGGTTTTACGGTGACTTACTGCATTTATCCTGGGAAATGTAGCAGCTTAGTGATATGGATAACACCCTGCAAACTGAATCAAAGTACCCTAAACAGAAATCCTGAGAGGCACTGGAATTTCTATTTAGTTTTTTTTGCTCCTAAACCCCAGGTTTCTACGTCACTTTGGTGGTGAACCGCTGGTGGAACCAGTTTGTGAACTTGCCATGGCCAGACCGGCTGATGTTCCTCATCTCCAGCTGCGTGCAGGGCAGGGACGAGTACGGGCGCTTGCTGCGCAGGACCCTGATGCGCTACGTGAACCTGACCTCTCTGCTGATCTTCCGCTCCGTCAGCACGGCTGTGTACAAGAGGTTTCCCACCATGGACCACGTGGTAGGAGCAGGTACCGCTGAGTCTTTCGCCCCTCCTTTCCCTCAGAGGTGGGGGCATAGGGAGGGAAGGAGCCAGACTCGTTTTTCCCTTCCTCTTTGGCCCCCGTGTGCCTCATACTGACCCATGTCAAAGCTACGGCATTTTTGTCCGGGGCTTGAACGATGTGCCCTTACGTGTGCACCTTTAATGCTCTCAAAGTCTTCATCTAGCAATGTTACAGACATCGAGTTTCAAGTTCTTAGGTGGATTTTCTCTTGGACAAGCAGCAGTGAAGGCAATAGGCCTGCCCTGAACATGCAGGCCTACTGAGCAGGTGCAGCATTCTCCAAAATGTGAAACATAATGTAGTTGCACTGTTGGATGATGCAGTAGTAATTGTGGACTTGTTACACACCGTTGCCTCAATGTCTAGGATATAACCTTGGATATAACCTTGTTTTGAATTCAGGCTGGTCTCTGCACTTCACCAGTACAGCTTTATCTCAATTGTTTGTAAGCAGCTTGTGTTAGCCATAGATCTATTGCTGTACACAAAAAAACCCCACAACCTCAAGGATGTTTTCTTTAAAATTACAATCTCACCTTAAGCTTAGCTTTACAGGGATGAACATTAAGTGGATCTTAATTTTCTGTTGTTTTGATAACACAGTGATTGTAGTGATGGGGAATAGAGTTCAACACGTAAGATTTAGTTTGTCCATGAAGGACCTGCCGCTGAGTATTTAAAACTAAGGTGTGATGCCATGCATTCTGACTGGATTTGTCAGAGTCACAGGTAGGACACCAGTGCAGAGATGTGGGGATCTGTTCCAAATAGGACAAGTCATACATTTTTTACTTAACATCTTGCATTTAAAAAAAAATACTCCTTTGGCAGAGATCAGCAAGCAAAGTTATAGCAAGTTACAATATGTAGAGTGTATGTCCATATACACATTACAAGTATGTGTGACAAGCTTTGGATATTAAAAAAATAGCCAGGCAAAATACAGAATGCACTGACCTTACAAAAAACCAAACAAACAAGCAAACAAACAAACAAAAACCACAACAAAACAAACCGCAACCAAAACCAAACCAAAACAAATTGTGCTGGATTCAACTGGATTTTGAGGTTCTCTTCCTTGTGCAGCTCAACAAAACTGTTTAACTGAGCCTATGAGAGATCAGGGAAGCTTCTGACACTCTCCCCAGCAATCTGCTTTTAGTACACACTGGAAAATTACAACATTTCCAGCAGGCTAATCCAGCTCTGCCTCCCTATTGCTAAAGACAATCTGTTCCAAGAGAGACAAAATGTCACAGTGTTGTACAAAAATTGCAGACTGGAAAACAAGTTCTGGTGGGTTTTTTGTTTCTCGTTGGTTTTGTTTGTTTTTTAACAGTGGGAAATGTTCTACTATAAGTTATATAACTAAGTATTGATAGTGTAGTCAGCTCTGTGGATTTCAGTACTTATTCTGTAGGTTTTGATACCTATTGTGCCACAGAATTTTTGTTCATGAAGTACTGATCACTTGATGGTGTATTTTGATTCTATCAACATCCAATAATGAAGACAGTACCCTGCCATATCCCATCCCTAGCTCCTTTTGTCGTTGCATATCAGACTGCATGGGAGTGCAACATTTAATATGAATGTGAGCAGCAGAATCTAATACTTACAGCATAGTCATCATTGAAACAACTTGTGCTGACTTTGCATTTCACTGCCAAACTGAGAACTGCCCCGGCATGACTATTGCTATGCATTTCCCTTTTCAGCAAATGAACTGCTTAAATTCATAGATTTAAAAGTCTGAGAACAGTGTAATGATAATCTAGTCTGACTCATCCATAACACAAGGCATAAAAGCTTACTCACAACATCCTTTGTTGTGGTGCAATTCCTGACTGAGCTATAATACTTTCTAGGAACATAACCAGCCCTGACTTAAAATTCAGCTGGGTATAATGGAGACTACATCACATTCTAGGTGAACTGACATTCCCAAGGGTGAGCTCACTGTTGAAAAGTGAAATTTTATTCTCAGTTTGAATTTGCACAGCATCATCTTCTATTCAATGGATTTTGTCATGGGTTTGGGTTATTGTTTTCTTAATTAGATTAATACCCCGTTTTCCCTCAGTAGCAACGTGTGTTAGCAGAGCACATAAAGGCTTGAATAAACATAAGAGCTTCACCTTCTGTAGTATCTCCTTACAAGGGATGACCTTCAGTGCTGGATCTTCCTCCTAACTCTTTTCTAAAGCATTTTTCATTTTTTAGCATTCCTTATGGAGCTGTGGGCATGCAGGTAGATCCATGATGCTGTTATGCATGTACATGGCGTATGTGCCGTGAGCGTCACATGCCTAGCAGCAGCCCTGAGCCTGCCAGGCCTGTTGGCTGCAAAGTGCTGGAGGGAAGTCGCATGCTCAAGAACACAAGTCTTGAAAAAACAGGCATAGTGAATCAGCAGCTGGGCCGAGAGCAGCCCAAAACAGCTGATAGGAGATGCTGAAGAGAAACAGGAGTAGCGAGCCCAACTAAATTAATACCCATGGACGACTGGAGTTTGCAGTCCCAAAAATCTACTGGAATGACGTACCTAAATTAATTCTTTCTCACACAACACAGAGGCAGAAAGCAAAACTTTCATCTACTTGGTAATTGTTAGTGAACTCTGAAGATGTGGGAGATGGCTGCTGTTCTATTCCTTCTCTAGCCATTACTCTTCAGAGTATTTGGTGTGGGTACCCTGACCAGTCTTGTCTCAAACCATTCCATTTTGATGGGAGAACCAATACTCTTTGAATTACCTGAGGGGGAGTACAAGCTACTTTTTACAGCCAGGCTTGTGCTCTCATCAATAATTTCCCCGTAAGATCACTGTGTCTGACACTATTCACATTAGTGTCCTTTGATTATTTATTTATTGCATCCCATGTCAAGCTTCTTATGCTTTCACAAGGATTCAGTGCCCTGTCATTTCCTAGATCATCCTTTTCAAGATCTTGGCACAGTATTTGCCAAATATTTCCACTCTTCTGGGGCTGCTCCACTGTTCCAGTGCTTGTCAAAACCAGAGAGTTCCTCAGTTAATTCTCTGAATACTCTTGAACCAAAATAGCATGACCATGTTTAGAAACCTTTTAATTTTAATAACTGAGGTTTGAGATCTTCCTCTGTATTTGATGGAAGATTAAGTGCTTCTTTACTACTGGTTCTGAACTGTGTATTGTTTCCATACCCTTCACCAGTAGTAAGAGCAATCCAGACTTGTTTAATCTTTTCTGTGATGAGAATAGTAGGCATTATTAATATCCATCAAATAGAATATTTAATTAATACAAGCACCAAGCCCTTAACTTTAAAAATACTGACAATTTGAATGTTACTGTTAAAAGAACCAGGGTTTGTTGAGCTTTTCTGAACAAAAATGTACCTATTTTCAGTGGAGAGCTGAACTGATCCTTGTGACTTTGCTGTTCTTCATGACCCCCTCAGGCTGTGTCCTTCCAGCTAATGACTTCCCAGAGCCTCTCAAGTGACTTGCATCTAGTGTTTACTCCAGACTGTCAATTTTCTGATATCCTGTCTGTCTGATTCAGCCTGATGGAAACATCTTTTCCTGTCCTGTAAAGAGCAGGCTTCCCAGCCAAAAATCAAAGGCAGCCTGAAAGACTTTAGGAGTCAGGAGTCAGGAGTCATGACTAGCAGGGCAACTTGTCTGGTTGCCTGATTATTTCTGTGCAGTTTATTATGAGAGTTGGCTGCAAACTGCCCAGGGATCTTTTAGCTCTGTCTTATTCTGCTGTCAGAATCCAGGGTACTGCAGGAATACTGTGTCTTGCTGCTGAACTCTGCCTCTTCCACAGAGTTTTCTGTCCTGTCCATGTTTTCCTTCTCCACAGTAGCAGTGTTTCATACCTCCTGGTTTGACTTGTTGCACATCTTCTGGCCCAGTGTCCTGTTAGCAGTAGGATTTCTGTACATTATTCCTTCTCCATCTCTTTGCATGCCTTCATAACCCCAAAGAAAACATGAAACACAATCTGGCAGGGAGTATTTCACTGGCAGAAGGCATGGTCTCTGTTGAGCTGTTTCATGCATGCACTTGTATCCTCTGTTGCTTGCTCACTGCTTTGCGGATTTACCCAAAATTATCAGAATCAGGTGGTCACATAACTGCCCTTACAACGTATGTCAAGATGCTACTGAAAGCCATCACTGCTGAAAAGTAATCGTTTCTTGACTGATATATCCAGTTCCTTATTTTTCTAAGAGGAGAATGTGAAACTAGAGAGTAACTTGGAGAATTCCCAGAATCAGAAGTGTCAGAGTTGGAAGGGACCTCTGGAGACCATCCAGTCCAACCCCAAATCTGAAGCAGGATCACCTAGAGCACATTACTCAGGACTGCATCCAGGCGGATCTTGGATATCTCCAGAGAAGAAGACTCCACAACCTCCCTGGGCAGCCTATTCCAGTGCTCTGTCACCCTCATAGTAAAGAATTTTTTCCTCATGTTCAGATGAAACTTTCTGTGTTCCAGCGTGTGCCCCTTGCCCTTCATCCTGTCACTGGGTACTGCTGAAAACAGTCTGGCTCCATCCTCCCTGCTCCCACCCTTTAGATACTTATAGGCATTGACAAGGTCTCCCCTCAGCCTTCTCTTCCTTAGGCTAAAGAGTCCCAGCTCTTTCAGCCTTTCCTCCTAAGAGAGATGCTCCAATACCCCAGTCATCTCTGTTGCCCTCTGCTGGACTCTCTCCAGCAGTTCCCTTTCTCTCTTGAACTAGGGAGCCCAGAACTGGACATAGTATTCCAGATGTGGCCTATAAAAAATAATTCTTAGTGTTATATGTATCAACAACCTTTTAGTGGTCAGATATGAGAACACAGTAATAGGAAATTATTGCATAAATTTATTAGGAGGGATTTTGCACAGGTAGGTATTGCTAAAAGAAGTTGTTTCAATCAAGATCTATCCTGGAAAAAAAAAAAAAAAGAATCTCAGAAAAGGAAAGGAGGAGGCTACTAGTTAGAATTACAAATAGTGTTTTGCATATTTCTATGCAAATATCACATAAAGAGATTCAAATATTCAAATTTATAGCATCAGTTGTACTGACTGAACAGAATAAATAAAATCTTACGTTGTTTGTTCGGGTTTTTTTTTATTGTACTTTTTTGTAAATAGGTTTCATGACAAGATATGAAAGAAAACTTTTTGATGACCTTAAGTCTCCTCACCTCAAATACTGGGTTCCATTTGTCTGGTTTGGAAATTTGGCATCAAAGGCAACAAAAGAGGGAAGAATTCGAGACAGTGTAGATCTGCAGGCACTGATGACTGTAAGTAGAGAAAGTACATCTGCAGAAAACTAATCTGAAACTACTGTGTGGCAGCTTTTCACTTACATAATTTGACTTAGTGCTCACAACTCTCCAGTCACCTACATGATTTTACTCAACATTTATACCACTTCGCTCTGTTTACCAGTGTACAGAGGGGACACACAACAGCAGGTCACTGGGATGGTATTTATATGACTAAGAAGGCATTAACTGAGGCAACAAATTGATGACTAAAACTTATTGTAACATCACTGTAAATTCATACTTGTCTCATTGCGGTGAAAAAAAAAAGAGAGAGAATAATTTGACATTTTTAAGATTTTAATATTAGTTTCAAGGAAGATAATCTTCCTGAATATTTCATGAAGTGGTCAAACATCCTTTTTGTGTTATAATATATTCTCTTTCATGTATCACTAGACTATGGATAAGTTAGAAACAAAAGATAATTTGTGAAAAAATACACAAAACACCATTTCCACTCCACAAACTAAACGAATATTCAAATGTGACAATAAGGTTTTGGATATTGTTATGATATCAAGTTATATATACTCCACTTTCTTATCTCCCTGTCCTTCTATATGTGCAAGTATGAATTGTAATGAAATGGTTGTTATTTAGAATTGAATGCTATGCAATTTTAGTTTGTTGAGGTTGTTTTGTTTTGTTTTGTTTCTCTTTAGGAGATGAATAAGTACCGGTCTTGGTGTAGTCTCTTGTTTGGTTATGACTGGGTTGGAATTCCACTGGTCTATACCCAGGTACTGAGACATTATCCTTTATAAAATTTGAAATACTATTCCCTTCAAAAGGGACTTGGGTGCAAAACATCCATAGAGTCAACTAGAGTCTCCAAGCTGTTGAGGACTTGACTCCTATGGGATCATGAAGGCCTGGCTAACTATTTAGGTCACATTTAATGCAGAGAGACTTTTTGGAGGAGGAAACACTGAAATGTTTATGTTTCCTGGATCTTCTTCCTGGCTGTAATTATTCCCATGGACTCTCTATTTATAATACTCCCCTAAAGATTTCCAAATCCATGGTAGTCAGAGGCCTTTGGGTATGTGTTGCCTTATTCTTAAGATTATATTATCGCACAATTTCAATGAAGTTTTATTCTTTGCAGGTCGTTACTCTTGCTGTCTATACTTTTTTCTTTGCCTGCCTGATAGGACGCCAATTTTTGGACACTGACCAAGGGTATCAAGGACATGACTTAGATCTTTACATTCCAATCTTCACACTGTTACAGTTCTTCTTCTACGCAGGATGGCTCAAGGTAAACTAGCATTTTGGAGAGGTCATGGGGGAACCCGTGAGGGGGCTGGGTGAAGATGTCAAAGCTGAAGCCATGGTGACAGATTTGTGGCCCACTGTAAAACCATCGAAGATTAATGGTGTTACACCAAAGCTGTATTGAGCCCAAAGTGTCCTGTGATCATAAAGAAACATCATGCAATACATTTTAAATTCCATCTGACAGATCTTACAGTAAGAGACCATCAGGAACCTGAAAGAGCCCATTTTAGTAGGGCCAGTGCAGCCACAGCTCCCCAGGGGAGTATTACTCAAGCAAAATAAGATCCCAGGACTTGGACTGTAAAATGACAGATGAAAGATTAAAAGAAAAGCCTTTTGCCCACTCTGCTGTGCAATGGGGAAATACAGCTGCAGACCTGGCATGGGCTGAAAGGCACTAAATTCTACTTTCTTCTTATGATCAAAGTCAGCCTTTAGTATCTGCTGTTAACTTAATTAGGTGCAGGCAATTAAAGGTTTCCAGTTCCAGAGGGCTATCCAACAGGAACAGGCAACATTGGCTACAACCCCAACACATAAAAATGTTCATTAAACAGAAGACTTATAGAAGGAACTGGATGCTACCCATTAGCCTTCTGATGCCTGCTCAGTTAACATATCACCATCATTGTGACAGTTGAGGCACATACCTCATGGCAGTTCTCTCTTCTGCAGTGAGTATCAGGGTAGACTAACTGGAAAAAAAAGTTTCAAATAAAAAGCAAATTGATACATTAGAGTCCATGTGTATTAAGATTTCCTTTGGGGATTTTTAGTCATGGCTGGAAACTTAGAGCTAACTTTTCTGTTACAATATGAATTGCACAAAGATTGGCCAGTTTTAGAACTCCCTTCCCACAGCCAACTCCAAAGGGCAGAGTACAGAAGGCAGCACAACTGAGATGGTGGATTGTAGAGGAGAATAAAGTGCCTACAGGGCAAACTCCTCTAGTCCTGTGTCCTAGGAAATCAGGGGGGAAAAGGGGTTTGCCACTTAGGGACTGGCCTGTGGGGGGAGCAGGAGGGAGGGAAAGTGGGGATGGTGTGGCAAGGTTAGCAGGCTGCTCCTGCAGAAATGTGCGGCTTTATCTCTAGGCAATGACTTCCAGGGTTTTACTAGTGGGTTACAAAACTGTAAGCTGTTCTTCTTGACCACCCTGCTGGTGCTTCTAATGGGGGGAGTGGTTTCCCCTTCATCTGAACCCAAGGCTGTTAGTAGCATCTCTTCCAGTTAGGCTCAGGACTTCCCGCTGACTTCTGACTATGGCAGGTACAAGATGTCATCGTAACTGAAAAATCTTCTGCAGAAGGAAATGAAAGGGAGAAGAAGCAGTTTTTAAAAGTGAATTTAGTATCAGCAGTGCTCCCTCAGACCGGAGGTTTGTCCAAACCTGCAGTGCCCCTGAGTCAGAATATTTCTGTCTTGAAAGTTACAGCCTGTTACCTGCTGAGGGTGTTGGGCTTTGGCTGCCAGGCTGCAGAAAGGGCCCAGAGCTATTGACTTCCAGTAACTTGGCAATTCCTCAGAAATTATGGCTAAACTGAGCTCATGCCTTGGCCTCGGGCCTGGTTTGTTATATCTACAATATAGGGTAAGGTTACCTATTGTGTAAGACACCTGTAAATTCCAGTTTCGTTATAGAGATAGACAGACCATCCAAATACAGACCTTAGTTGTCCAGCACAACACTCCTTTATGGAGAATGAAGTTGTGTCTCATATGCCAAGACCAGGTCAGCCAAGCAAAAGGCCACCACTGGTATTCCCTCTGCTCCAGTCCTGCTCACCTTTTTTTGGTCATGTGACAAGTTTGTGGATTTTTGAGTGGTGATCCCCTGGTTTACAACAAACTGATCCAACATCTTCCCTAGAGAGCCACAACACAGTCTGTGTTCTGATTTATTCCTATTGCAGCACTTCCATAGCTATATCCCAAATGTGATGCCATGGCCCAGGCAAGTGAGTGTGAGCAGAGATGTCCCCTGTCTCCTTTTTGTTTGTCCTGCCTTACGGGTCTCACAATAGCCTGCTCAGCAGCTCATTTTCTGTCTTCCACTGCTGACCTGGGAAGTGATGGCCTTGGAGAGCCAGCAGGTGCTTACCAACTGGTATATCCTAGAGGCACGTAGGAGTAAATAGCATGGGAATGACAGCCTTACTGTTATAAGTTATTTAGATCATAGCCACCCATAGCAAGCTTCACAAGCAGGGCTGTTTAATCATACAGTTCCTGCCACCCATATCCACATTGAACAGAGGACCTGGCCACTGCTTCTGTGCATGGTCCTGGTGACCATCAGGTAGGCTTGGGAGGGTCAGCAAGAATGTAATCAGCTTCAAAACCAGGACTTCCAAAGGCAAACAGAAAGAGAAAAGCATGAAGGAGAGAGGATATTTAACCTCAATGTACCAAGGAACTGAGAAATAGAGAAGCAGCCTGAATTTCCTGAAACTTAAAAAAAAAATATGTTCCTATTTAATCTTTTTTTTCTTCCCCAGCAGCTATGAGGTTTGTCCCCACAACGTACTCTGGTGATCATGGGGATGGGAGAGCAGTCTCTGGTTGCTTTTCCATTTCTTTATTCCTTTGGGAGGGAGCAGGACTGGGTAAGGCTATGGGCAGCCAGAGAGGTTTTCTTCCCCAGCCCAGCTCCCAGACTAAGATCCCTCACCACAAAGGTGTTTTTAGGCTCACTGTTTGATTTTCTCCTCCACAGGATGGGCTTCTTCCTTGCAATTTTAATCACTTTATGTACAGAAGGCCAAAACAACAGGCTGAATTATAGAACAAACTCAGGTCCTCTCTCCTGGCTTTGGCTAGCATGATGCTTGGCATCCACCTGAGTTAAGTATTTTGGTGAGCTGCTTCTCCTGAAAGGCTTCAGAGGGATGCCATCATCATCACCCCCAAAAAAGAAGCAGAGGCTGAGGGCTGAGTTGGAGAGATGAGCTGTACTCCCTGCATCAAACTCCAGCTGCAGGGCTTGGGAATACTGACTCAATGAGCTCATGGAGTATTGCAGACTGTAATACAATAACAGAGCATCTAGCTGCTACACCATTTGTTTAAATCAGCCAAAGACAACAGTAAGGAAGTGCAATGACTATCTTATGTGACAATTACAGTGGCCCAGACATGTCTCAGTTCCCAGTAGGCCAGCACTGACAATCATAATTGACAGCACCAATGAGGCACAGAGACATGAGTCTGTATGGAAAGCAAGATGTGCCCTCACTAGGCTGGCAAAACCATCACACAGGAGCTCAAGCTGTGATTGCAAGTGGCAGGCAGGAAGAGAGAGAAAAACCTGATCCTATTTTCTCTGTGGCAGCAGTCCTGACATGGCAGGCCAATCTCTATTCACTGTCTCATTTTCCTTTCAGGTCGCTGAACAACTTATTAATCCATTTGGAGAAGATGATGATGATTTTGAAACTAACTGGTGCATCGATAGGAATTTGCAGGTTGCTGTTATTATTTCTATTTCCAGCCTTACTATACCATAGGTTATCATTATATTTAATGCTGTTTTGTATTTTGAGGTACAAATTAAGGGCAACAAATGTCAGCAAAACGAATTAATTCCCTGAAGGAGTACCTGTGTCTGTGACCCACAGGTTTTGTTTTTAGAAGCTAATGCATCATTATTTTGGTATTTGGCATTTGTGAGGCCTGACTAAACATGCAAACAGCTGACCTCAAACTATAAGCTCACTTTGTGCCTGGAATAACATGTAATATAGGTCAATCCTGCACAATCCAAAAGCCATCTATTCCCATACAGATAAGAACATGTTTTGCTAATCTGAATGTCAACAGATTACCATATTGTCTATGATCCTTCCTTTTTTTTTTTTTTTTTTTTTAATAAAAAGGTAGCAAAGGTACCAAAACCAAAAAGCAGGACCTTTAACTAATAAGCAAAGCCCGCACTGTGATTCACGTTGTGATGCTGCTGCCCACTGTGGCATCTGTGGTTGGCACAGGAGCCAGTGTCCTCAGTGGCAGGAGATGTGACATGGCCAGGGTACAGATTTACTGCAGTTACCCCCAGTTGCCAAAAAGCCCCTGTCTATCATGCCATGAAGGAGCCCAAAGATGTGAAAAGGTCCCACAGCATCTGCTGTTCCCCCTCGAGGTAGAGCCAAGCACAGGACTGAGCTGCTGTAAGACCCCTGGGTTCTGCTGGTGACCACTGGGATGGCAAAGCAGAGCCAAGGTGGTAGAGGGAGTGAGGGCAGGGCAAGCAAACCAGCATATTAAGCAAAGAAGCAATGCAGGTACATGCAGGAGTGGGAAAGGCCTTCTTGCTGCCAGAGATGCTCTCTGGCTTGACACCAGTTCAGGCTACTCACACAATGATGCCTCAGAGGCCTTTGTATAAAATATATTTGAAGACCCTTTAAGAGGATGGTCACATACTTTGTTCTGATGAAGTCTGGATGAAGCCTATCAGAAAGCTGCTTGGGCTCTGGACATTTTAGAGAGCACAAATAATACACTACACAGACTTCACACAGCACCTGGAGGATCACATGTTCGTCATGCATCACAAAAGGACTTCAGTCTGATGCAAGTATCTTTGCAGCACAGAAGACTCAAGTCACAAGAAAATTTACACTTTCACAAATACAGGAGGGTACAGGGGGTGTATTTTATAATTCCAAGTCTCTTCCCAATGCCCAGGCCAGCATACACAGCTTACTTTAAAGTGTTTCTGAAAGAAATCTTGACCCAGGGAGCTACAAAACAGATTAGTTCATATTCTGTGCTATGTTGAAAGTGACATGATTTATACCAAAAAAAATCTAAGGTCTCACTTCTGGCGGTGGACGAGATGCACATGAACTTGCCAAGGATGGAGAAAGATATTTACTGGAATGATTCCTCTGCCCGGCCACCCTACACAAAAGCAGCTGCTGATTACTGTATTCCTTCATTTCTTGGATCAACTATTGAGATGGGGTGAGTGGCACTAAGGGTCCTTAATACTGCCAGAAAGATGCACCTGCCCCACCCCTACAGCCCACACTGATTGACAGACAATCAGTGCAGGGTTGTGGCAGTAGTGTGAGGGGGGGGCATGGAAATGGGAAATGATGTTAGCAGGGAGTGGACAAGCTGGTGTGGTGGGGTGATGTCTCCAGTGGTCCATGTGCTCATGCAAATTGTGCACCCATAGCTTAAAGTGTATAATTAATAAATAGGGTATGTTTGCAGGGAGGGTTTGTTGATAGTCTCTGAGCACAGGATGGCTCCTGACAACAGGGACTGACTGTTCTTAATAATTCTTCTTTTACTACAGCTTCATCATACAATTCCCTGTTAGTAAAATAGTTTGTTTAGTTAGCTTGTTGCTTGTTAGTTAGCAGATGATGGATAAAATCAGTCCTGATCTCTGAGAAGATAAACAAGACTATCTTAAACATTGTATGGCTGATAATCTAAGCATGCAAGTAGGAGCAGTCAGATTTTGTGAAGAGATCAATCATAGAATCACAGAATGGTTTGGGTAGGAAAAAACCTTTAAAGGCCATCTAGTCCAACCCCCCCCCATAGTGAGCAGGAACATCTTCAACTAGATCAGGTTGCTCAGAGCCCCATCCAACCTGACCTTGACTGTTTCCAGGGATGGGGCTTCTACCACCTCTCTGGGCAACCTGTTCCAGTGTTTCACCACTCGCATGGTAAAAAATTTCTTCCTTATATCTAGTCTAAATCTCCCCTCTTTCAGGTTAAAACCACTTGCCCCAAGAAGAGGAATTATTTGCAGAGAGCAACACAAGAACCATCATTCTAAGGAAACCTATGGAGGATACAGGATTTCCCCATGTTGTCAGGTTCTTTATGAGAAATCAGTGATAGACCAGTTATCTTAGAAGCCATTGAGTTGAAGACTTGTGACATGCTGCATTATAGAACAGGCCAGTAAGTTTAAATACCACCATGCCCAAATAAATACCAGGGCAAGCAGAGGTTTTTATGTGAAAATCTGTTTTAAACTTTATAGTAGCCATTTTTTTAACTTTAAAACTTCTCCAGGAAGTTTTGCTTTTTTCCAAAATTGTCCAGCCTTAATTAAAATGAAATTTTGCTTCATTTGTCCTGGAAAGTGTACTTCAAAAATGGTATCATTTTTGTTCCTATTTTTACTTTTTTCCATGTATTCTACTACAAAGAACAATGGTTAACATGAGTTCCTTTTGTCACTCACAGCCAGCTCTTTATTTCTCTTCTTCTGAAAAAATCTAATAAATTGCCAAAAGAAAAGTAAAGAAGAAAGCAAGTAAGTAAAGAAGAAAAACTCATAGAATACAATTTATTTTACTGCAATTGCTAGCAGGAGAAGGTGGCAAAGAAGAAACATTGTTGAGTCTGCAAACAATCTTTAATAAGAAGCATTTCACACAAAAAAAATGAAGAGGTCAGTGAATGAAAAACAGCTTCTTGTTAGCTCTTGTGAAATGTAAACAGCTCTGATGTGCTGACTTTTTAATTAGTTATTTTCTCCTCTGAACTATTTCTCTGTTAATCTCTAAGCAAACCTGGGTAGTTCTTATACAGACTTCAAAACAAGGTCTAAAGATTCATCCAAGTCTAAAGCAAATATATAAAATTTGAGCCCAAATCCAAAGTCTTTTCCAGTTCCCTCAAGCCAGCAACTGGAACAGGTTGCCCAGAGAGGTGGTGGAAGCCACATCCATGGGAACAGTCAAGGTCTGGTTGGATGGGGCTCTGAGCGACCTGATCTAGCTGACGTCCCTGCTCACTGGGGGGGGGGTGGACTAGATGACCTTTAGAGGTCACTTCCAACCCAAGCCATTCTGTGATTCCGTGATTTTCACAAATGCTGGATGAAATTTCTCTGTCCATCTAGGTTAGTGTTGCCTCCCTGCACTCCTCACCTCAGATTTGGCCCAAGCCCCTTTGCCATCTTTGCCTTTAGATCAGGTAACTGGGCCGGTTTGGTTTGTCTTCTGGGGTGCACTGAGTCAGTAATGTGTACTGAATTGACTGGCAGGTGCAGCAATAGTTGTTCTCATGATCCACCAAGGATGGGCAGGAGAAGAGTACCAATTACAGGTGGGACTTCGAGACACACTGTTATGCCCCAGAAGTAAGTGAGATTGTGGCATCTGAGTAATTCCAACATTTTTTAAAACCATTGCACCCTGCTTCCAGGAGTAGCTTTTTCACTGTTGTTATTTCTGCCTGAAGGATTCTCCTGAAAATGTTTCTAGAGCACCAAGCAGGGTTTTTTCTTCCACTTTTCTGCACCCTAAGCCCAAGACTAACCATGTGGAGCTCCCACAGAGGGCTGCAGCCCAAAAATGAAACGGTGCCAGATGTCTGCTGGCTGCCCTCTCAGCCTGGTCCTCAGGAGAAGAGACACCTGGATGTGGAGAGATTTCTCTGTGATCTAACTGGTCCAAAGGCACAGGCACCATTCCCTGGCACCCTCACCCCTTTTTCACCCCTTCCATGCTTTTCCTTGGGAACACACTAGGGCCCTGGTCCCTGTATCTTCCAGCTGAGATAGTGGGATATCCATGCATGCAGACCACATGCTTCCTATATGGTGATAGTGATACCTACCATACCTGTCTTTACTTGGCAGGCTGGCTGATGCTGGATTCCTCCATGGGGAAGAGTGGCCCTGGGAAGAGGAGAAACACCGAAGACAATATTCAGTGCTCAGAAGAGTCAAGAGGTTTCTCAGCGTCCATGAGGGCCCTCCGTCCCCGGCTCACCGGAGCTACAGCCGGCAGACGAGTGAGAATTCCGTGTTTTTCCCAGCGGACGAGAAGGGGAACATCCGGCGGCTGCAGGAGATGCACACCAGAGGGAGGCACTCCACCTCCAGCTTCAAGAAGAAGCACGAAGGAGCCGACAGAAGTAACAGGCTTCACAGCAGCCGAGACCTGGGGCCCATCACGGAAACCTCAAGGAATGAGGCACATTTTGGCGACAGTGACACCTCCTCCGAGATAAATAAGCCAGTTCCTGAGGTCATCATCTCTGAAGCTGAGGAGGCACCACCCGACGCGCTGGGCAGACCAGACCCGCAAACGGCGCACGCTGCAGGCGTGCCAGGAGAGAAGCTCCAGAGGAGTCTAACTGAGGAAAATGTGACTCTTCTGGACGACCCTTTTTTCCCCCCCAGCATGCCTACATACCTCCTGGGCTCTGAATTGCACCAGTCACTTCCCAGTGTGATAGGGGAGCCCAAACATGAACCCCTTGTTAGCAACATAGCTGGTTTTGTGACAGATCATGAGAGATACATTCAGCGGTGGAGCTTACCCAGCTTCCATGGTCACACTGACACTGGTCCACCTTCAACAGAATCTGGGACAACTTCAGAGCAAGGGACCTCCACAGATGGAAAAAATGCTACTTCTGCTGCTGCTCCAGAGACATTTGAGATGCAGCACTTATGGGAAAACTTGGATGGTAAAGAAACAGCTATAGTAGAATTTTCTCATGAGAAAAGTGAAAGAAAACTTTGACCATCCTTCCCCTGGTTCTGACTGAACTTACTGTCTTATTTTGAAAGTGGTTCTCACACATTTTCTAAAAGTGCAGAAAGGTAGACATGATGCTCAGACAAATCCTGAGCAAGATCCAACAGAGGATTTGGGCACCTAAACGGGAGGAATTGTGGTGACATACTTTAAACTGCTTGGTCACTGGCTCGAATAATACAGGGAGAACTGAGAGCCTCAGGAGTGAAGGCAAACCAGCCAGTGTGCTTGGCAGCAAGATGTATAGGCTCACCTAGAGGAAACACCTAGGTTATCAGAAGAGTCAGGTTAGCTCTATCCACTTTGGATCCCTCCTGAACACTGCTAACTTTGGCTGCTCCTTCAAGGATGCCTGTGGCATCCTTGTAAAACCCACCAACAGTTTTGGTTTCTACTCAAGTGGCCAGAAGGGGAGGTGTGGGCTTAGCACTCTCCTAATCCTGGAGAGATTCGGCCCACCATCTCTCACTGTCTGGAGGAATGCTTGAAGAATCAGGCTCCTTGCTTATGTGGGACAAGAGTCTTCCCCCCTCCTGC
>NW_009953218.1:966986-985506 GCF_000747805.2 Chaetura pelagica
CTGCTGAAATTATACCACTACAGAGTGGAAAAAAATAAAAGCATGAAATGTTTAACTTCATTGAAAAATGGAAAAGGCAAAACTGCAGATGAGCTGGGCATGGGAGGTCTGAGCCTTGGTTTCTGCTCCTTGGAGCACCTGTGTGGTGTGACAAGTGGCTGTTTATTGTAAAACACTGTGATGAAAGGGCTGTGGCACTCTCTCAGGAGGTGCTGGAGCTGCAGGGGCACCTGAGCTCAGCACTCTGCTCTTGCAGAGATCTTCACCTGGCAGCACACAGGCTGCAGTCATCCCAAGGAGACAAGCAGATGGTCTGAGACTGTTAGGAAAAACTGCTCTCCACTTACTTCCTCCCTCACCCATTCCCATGCTTCCCACTTCTATCATATATGTTCTCCATTGACCCAAACCCAAGCCAGTATTAGGTGGCTTCTTCTGCTCACAGGGTGGCCAAACCACATCTCTACACTTCCTGGTAGCAACCTGGCCTTTCAGCTGCCATTCCTGCAGGAAGTCTCAAAGCAAGCCCTGAAAGCAACAGCAGCTCTTTGTTTTTAACTCTCAGCCACATCTATATGAATGCAGTTCAGAGCATGACACCAGCATTCCCCCAGGAGTGAGTATCCAAGTAGATGGTCTCCCTGGACAAGGGATAGACCAGGTATCTCAGGGGCTGGGAAGAACAGAGAGCAAGACACACACGATGCTGAGACTGCAACAGCCAGCAAGCAGTGTGGACTGTATGGACAGCATGTCCACCCAGCTCTCTTGCTCAGAAGTTTGCATTTCAGACAACAAACCAGGGTAACTGGTAGTACCAGTGGCTCCTGGGAGTCTTCAGGACCCCTTGAAGCTGGGAAGGGAATTAATGGGCCTGCCTGCTCCTACTTCTCTGGCTAGCAGCTCAGGTGAGGATCCCTTCCAGTAGGCTATCACATACAGCAGAACTCTGCTATCTCATTTGGGTAAGCTTTGGGAAAAAAATCAACCACCTTCCCCACTTCTACTTCTTTCAGCTTCATTTCAGCCTGAGAACCAGCTCCTGTTGGTGTGCATGAGGCATGGTCTGAGCAGTGCCACCCTTTCATGTCCTCAAAGGCACTAGACAAAAGAGCACATGTATCCCATCATTTTAGGAAGCAGCTGACACTTAGGCCAAGGAAAAGCTGTCCAAACTCATACTATGAAAGCTTCAGGTATGCAGAGAAGCCAGACAAGGGTTTCTCAGACACCTTCAGAGGAACTTCTTCACACCATGAGGTGAGGAGACACTCGTGTCTGACAGCAGCTGAGTGGTGAGGTTTGGTCACAGGTTTGGACTAAGCCAAACCACAGTTCTGGTGCAACCTCACCCTTGCCACTCCACAACAAGTCCCCAGGCAAATTAAGTTGTTGGTTTTGGGTTTGACCAACAAAATGAGGACCCCCAACAAAGTGAAATTATATTTAAATAAAGAGCATCTTACCCCAGCAGTCCCGTTTTCTGGATGGCCCTTGCTAGGCAACACTCAGCCTCTGAACAGCATCCTCTAGCTCTTCAGTCATCAGAGCCCCAGACTGCTGACTCTCCCTAGGGAAAGCGACCCTCTCAGCCTGTGACAATGCTGGAAACACAAAGTTTTCCTCTACATGAACAGAGAAAAAATATTTTCCTCCAACATTTCCTCTTTATTCCCTATTTCTTCTTTTAGCAGAAGGCACACATTTCAATACTATATTTCCTCAAGTTAATTGTGTCTGCCACTGTCAGGGAACTGCATTTACCAATGAGCTTAACTGTAACAAATGGTAAATGTATACTATAAAGTGAGAAGTTTTAAGGATCCACAGAAAGCTCCAGCCACACAGCTACACCCAAAGATAAAGTAATTGCTGCTCTCCGTGGCAGCCTGAAGCTCTCCTCCATAATGCTTTGTTAAAGACAGGAGAGCAAGACATATTTGGGGGGAGTTTGGCCATACTCCTCCCAGCTGCACACAAAGGGTTTTCAGCAGCAGCTATGGCGAAAGTCGGGCCTATTATCTAGCTCTCTCCTCACAGTATACAAGCTTGAAGAGCTGTCCTTCTGTCTGTAAGAGAATTTAAACCAGAAATTAGAGATGACTGCAAAGTGCCCACTACAATTCTGCACTGAGGATCCAGTCCCACCACATCTCCTCACTCTCCTCCTTCATGTGCCTTCCAGCAGGGCTTAAGGTGCTGGAGCAAAGTGCTTGTCCTCCCTATATTTCATCCCAGCACGGCTAAGCCTAAAGGAGCCTTCCCAGCTTCTCATTGTCCAGCTCTGCTCATCTTCCATCATCATCTCCTCAGGCTACTGCTACCTAGGATGCACACTGCTGCTTTCCACCAGGACATTATGCATCTCATGAGCAATGATTTTGCTACCTCACCACTCCCTGGCCAACAGCTGTGTCCTTCCTTCAAGGGAGACTAAGGGTAGCCACACAGTAGCCCTTAGGTAGATAAAAGATTCAGTTTAGCCCCACAGAGGTGGCTATTGGACACGCAGATGTAGATGCATGTTAAATTAGGAATGACAACTCTGAAGTTTCACAATGTCATGCAATACACAAACGGCCAGCTGCAGGTTAGCTATCATATTCTGTTCATTGTTTGTAAGGAAGGTAGCCCTGGAGTGAGTTATCAGGAAAATTTCCTCTCCTCATTTAGTCTCTTATCTCACTTTTTAAAACATCTACAGGGGCTGATTTGTATTAACTCGTATTTCGGAATTACATGCTCTCTTAGGCACTACTCTCAGTAAACTATTTTCCCAGCATGGACTATTTTAGCAAAACCAGCAATTTACAGTTCATGTTCTCCAGTAGACACAAATTATGTCAAATTATTGCATGAATAAAAGCATTTGGAGAAACAGCACCACCTTGACTGTATTGAGCTGTCAAGAAGCACAAGGTTCAACCTACCATGCAAGTCAGCTTGATGTCTACCAGTAGCAGCAAGGCAGACCTACAGAATTTGACAAACCTGGAAAAGATTGAGGAGAGAATACAGCTAGGATAGACAAGTAGGGTGGAGCAGCAGCTCGCCACCATCAGGTGGTGTTAATCTTAAGAAAGATGAGATACATTAGAACAAAGAGAGGGCCAGTCCCTGCACACGCTGCCAGACTTTCTACTTGTTTCTAGGATGCATTTATGCTCTGTGCTGGAAGTCATAGTGCTGAGCTACTTGCACAGGGACCAACCAGGTGTAGGGACATATCCCACCATCCTTAAAATCCTCTGTCATAAATAACAGATCGCTAACTCTGACTGCAACCTCATGTCTGAGTAGCATATATGTATTTTAGAAATAAAGGAAATGTACCAAAGTGTTAAGTCTGCTGCACAGTAGAGAAAACAAAAATACCCCACTGCTGTTAAATGAGTGATAAGGCTTTAGATATGTTTGTTTATCTTGGTTAGGACCAAACAAATGACATTATTTAGACAAGTAAGTTATCTCATGGTCACTCTGTTCTTTGAGAGTGATATGGACAAAGGGGAAGCAAGGCAAGATTGGCCTAAAACACAAGCTAACTTTGTGCAGCTCAATCTTGTCTACAGAAAGAGAGCTGGCAGCAGAGTCCCCATTGCTAGAGGCTGATAGCTTGGATGCCAAAGGTATAATACAATGTGGCTGCAAATAGAGACTCATGAAAACGTGCTCTGGAGAGACGGAGTATTTCACTTCACACCAGCAGGCAAGGTCAGTATTTCAGAGATAATCACAGGCAAACTTTCTTGCTGTACTAAGAGTTACTGAGTCTTACAACTGAAGCCTCCTAAACTAAGGGGCCATGATCATGACGCTGCTAAGCCCAGTGATGGAGGTTGTGTTTGGTCTGTGTTAAGCACAACCAGACAGGTAGCAGTGGCGAGTCCCCCAGAGCCACCAGCCCCTTCCCCAGTTATTCTGCAGCAGGGCCTTCCCCAGGGCCCTGCCCTGCCCACGAGGTGTGCAGTCCACAAGGCTGGAGCTGCACACGTTTTTCAGCTTTAGGGAGACACAAACAGCCCCAACACTCCAACACATCCCATCTCACCCCACCAGGGCCCCAGAGCAACCTGGATTTTCAATTGCTGTTGCACCCTCTCCTTCCCCTCCTCTCCAGTCTCACCACAGAGAAGCTGCTGTGAGAAAACAAAATGAAACCACAACAATGAGTGCTAAGCCCAAAACAGATGTTACTTGGTTAAGTTTTTATTCATGTGCAAGGCGCAGAATCAGCTTTAGCAACCCAAACTAATACTCCAATAGGTATAATTTAGGTGAAACCTCTGTTGCCAAATCAGCACAGCTACCTGTGGCTGTTTTACACTTCTGCCAGCTCTGAAGCTCTGCTGCTGCTGACAAGAAGCGGCTGAACAAGGGGCAGTAGATGTCTAGTGCTGCTGCACTGCTCTTGTAACTCATCTGAGGCAGAGGGATGTTGTGATGCCCCTTTGCAGCTCCCTTTGCAAGGATTTGGACTTGTTTTTGTAACGCGGACAGGTGCTGCTCCCAGCTGCCTGCGCTGCGAAGGGGCAGAGGTGTCAGGTGCTAAAAGCAGCATCTGACCTGAAACACAAACATTAAACTCCGAGACCCAAAAGGGGAAAAAAGTGGCAAGTGACCCAAGGGAAAAAAAAGGTTTGAGAGATGGCATCAGGAGCAGAAATTGTGTGCAAGGACCAAGTAGTAGAAATCAGTAGCCACACAGGCATCAGTCAAATTCCTCTCTGTCTAAATTGGTTGTAGCGAGCCTATAAAAGGAGAACATGAGAAGCACAAAGCAAATGAGATTGGACAAAACCCCAACCATGGGAAATAGTGAGGAAAAGGAAAGCAACAGCAAATGAGGTGGGAACCAGCACATGAGAAGAAAAAAGGATACCCAGACAGGATGAGACTGGGCTAAGTTCCCTCCACTCAAAATTGCTATCTTGTCAGCCTGGCACTGGTCAGCTTTTCTACCCTTCCTGCTTTTCTGAAAATCTGAGTGCTGAGCTGTTTTTGCTTCCTCCTGGGAGCTGTAGTTTCCATCAGTTACTCAGGAAAAATTGTTTCTCAGTTGTAAACATGCAGAGATTGAACCAAAGAGATAATTCAGGACAAGGATCACCCCAAAGCCCAAACATGACTTCATTTAGGTCTAGAGTTTCAGCTAAAGCCCTTCTTCACAGGTATGCTGAAGATCATTACCTTAACATTTGGGTCAAGGCAGTATAAACACTTCTACAACTCAGTAGTAATCCTTCCTATGAACAGCTTTTGCAAATCCCACTCTGTCATTCCCACGGTCAAAAATGCAGTAAAATGCAGACATAAAGACATCTCCTAAAATCCAGAGCGGGCCAGAGCGGGTGGGGATGTCCAGAGGCTGAAAGCCACTGATGCAGAAGGTCTGGTCTTCAATAGACTCCTGAAAGGGAAGGCACGTGTCCTTGTGGCCACCAGCTCCATCCCTGGCTCGGGGACAGGGGAGCAGGGAGGCTGGGGATACACACCTTCACAACGTATTGCTCTGCTGTCAGCTTGTATTCGTGGTGTCCGATTGTGAAGGTGATGTGAGGCAAGCTGGACAGTCTTCTGCAGTCTACAAGAAACTGTATGGGATGCACCAATTCAGATGGGATGGGTCAGCTTTTTTTTCAGAACTGCACTGTGAATTCAATACTTTTGCAGCAGGTAATACTGAATTTACTACAGCGGAACACCAGCAGGCCAACTTATGGCCCAACACTGCCCTCCAGCTTTCCGGCTGCTGCCCTGGGTCAAACCAGCCCAACAGCCCAGACCGCTGCACCCAAGCCCCTGGGGACCCAGGGCTGATGGAAATCCTCACAAGCCCCAAAAAGGACAAGGTGAAGGAGCACTCTCACCTCCCTCCAGTACAACTCAGAAGCAGAACAGAGCCTCAGTGAACCCACATTAGCCAGGTTTGCTCAGCAAAAGTCCTTGATGCTCTGGCTGGGACTGAGTGGAGGGAGACACAGGGAGAGCCCTGTGGCTGCAGCTCATCCTGCTCCCTGCTGTAACATTATTGTTTTAGGGGACAAGGAAGCTGGTGAGGAAAACAGCACTTCATACTCTGGAGTGGGATTTAAAGAGCAGAAGAAGAACTAAACTCTGGCATGGCCATTCATGTCCATAAATAATACATTCACTTACAGTAATACACCAGATCATTTCCTGGCTTTTCTAGTTACTTCATTAAACAATTGGCTTGTTAAATAGCGCTGCAGAATGTTCCAGGCCCCAGAGGGACCTTTGCTGTAAACTTTCTTATTTAAAATCATTGTTTTAGAGTCTTCCTATAGGGAAGAATCTACTTTTGTTGTTGTTGTTAACTCTGTTTTATGAAAACTAAATCTCGTGTGTACTTACCAAATGTCACACCACTAGAACAAAACAAACTATGGGATACAGAAGGCAGGAGTAAAAAAGCCAGTATAATGGTTTGTAGGATATGAGAAGCAAGACATAATTAATTTACATAGTATGTCCAGAACATATTAATTCTTGCTGGAGAGAGATACAAGTTCTGGCAAAATGTGTGCATTTTGGATGCAAGTGGATGCATCCACTTATTCTGGGATAAATTTGAGCCATGTTGTCTCAGTCTGTCTGTGGTTATTACAAGAACAGTCATTTTCAGGTTACTTTTTTGCAGAACCTGAGATGCTGGTTGAGTGCTCTTGTGTTAGCACTGGAGTATATAAACTTACACAATGACATATTTCTTGTTCACTAGTATAAGTGTATTTGAAATATATATATATTATCCATTAGTGTGCACCATTATAAAACCAACTTACTATCAAAACACACTGTTTGACATGTATCTGAAAATTTGAATAAAAGCAAAGTTCAAGGTTTAATTGAGAAAGAATCAGAAGCTTCACAATTTACACAGATGCAACTCCAATTGCTCCTCTTACAAGCGGAGGCAGATTAAAAGTCCACTTTTGACTTTGATCTTTGCTCTGTGCACTGGGCAACTGCAACACTTAATTTTCTTCAAAGGGCAGTTTGGTGTCAGCATCAAGACAACTATCAAGTCAGCAGCAACCATACATGGCAGCTTTACACTGGAGCTGGGGTGGTGTGGTAGTACCTCTGGGAGTCAGCCAAGGGCCAGCAATAAGGCATAGTGAAATTAAGCTGCTGTCTCCCAGGAGGCAGGTGGGTTTAGGGGTGTCATACTTGTTATCTCAGCTCTTTAGATGTTACAAGGTTTAGGTCATGCCATCTGAAAATTGCCAGTGAGACACTGGCATAGCAAAGAGGTAAGCCAGCCTGCAGGAGAGGCAGTAGGAAAACCTAACCTACCTTGAGCAACCTCAGCTCACACAGGTTTCCTGGAGGGGCACAGGGGACTGGGGACAGCAGGTGTGTGGCCAGGGAGGCCATGAAGCCACACACCTAGGCTGTTTTGGTCCACTGGAGGAGGTGGATGGAGGTTTTCCTCAGATGGCAGGCAGGATCGGGGAGGAGCAGTGGGGAATGTCAAAAAGGGGGATGCAGGAGAGTGCAGCAATGAAGAAAGGAAAACCAGAGAGGAGACAGAGGAACTGCCAGGAACCAGCACTGGAACCATCATAGATGTGTGTCCTTTCCAGGGGCCCCAGCACAACACTGCCTGCTCTGCTGCAAGCTGGAGTGAGACGTCCTGGCAGTGGAGCCACTGTGAGACTGCAATTACAGAGCCTTTCCCTTTCTGTTTGATGCTGATGGGGCTGGCCATCAGCACCAAATGTGACAAGATGACACCTATAGCCAGGGACTTGGAAATGTCCTGGTCAAACTGTGACACCGAAAGAAAATTATCTTGGATGTAGAATATGGATCAGTTCTTCAAACTGATGTCCCCATTATTTCCTTACACACAGTACTGATGACTATAGGAGAGGAGATGGACATTTCACTGAAAGGGTAATTAAACACTGGAACAGGCTGCCCTGGAGGTGTTTAAGAGACATGTAAATGTGGTGCTTAGGAACATGGCTTAAGCACTGGGTTTGGTAGAGTTAGGTTATGGTTGCACGTGATAATCTTATAGGTCTTTTCCAACCAGAATGAATCTGTGATTCTGTGATGTGGGAGGAGGGCTGGGACAGCATGGCAGACAGGTCTAAACCAGCATGGCTTTGAGTTCAGGTGCTGTCCTGGAAACAAGACTTTTGCTGAGACAGACTCTGAGAAATTATTTCAGTTATTTTCCCACCCTATAAGCTCTTTGCACTGAATAGCAGTTTCTCTTCCTCTCTGGCTGTTTTCTGGCTGTATAGTTCTTACCTCTCCCATATGTGATGGACTTGCCCCAATACGCTCCTGTAACCGCCTGATTTCTGAAGAGGGGCCAGTGATAAGAGAAGTGCCTGAGTCAACGATGGCTTCGCAGCCATGAGAGCAAAGTGCCACCCTGCCCTGGATCTTTATGCTGCAATTGAAAACAAAGCACCTCTAAGTAAACTGATACACGTTCTGACTGAAGAAACATATTATTGCTAGTTAAAATACCAGAGTACTGTCTGGAGTTAAAACTAGCTGCCAAGCTCTCCCAGTCTTCAAAAAATGTCTTTAAAGGACAAGAAAGTAAAAAAAGGAAAGAGCATGAGGAAGACTTCTCATTTGTGGACCCACTCCTCTCTCTCAGAACTCCTACAGCCCTAATCATTTTTTGCCTGCTGATGAATTTGTTCTCACCCAGAAGTATGTGTCCTCATTGATTTCTGCAGTGGGAGAAAGACTGAAGGGACAATTACAACTTTGACAAAGGTTAAAAGGAAAGATGAAAGCAGGACCTGGAGCCAGATTGAGTTCCTGGGTGCCTTAACCTGAATAGTCCATCAAGAGTCAACATGACCATTGGCGTATCATATTAAAACATATTAACATGCTCTCCCAGAAACCTGCTAGCCATGTCACAGAAGATTTAGAGAGCTAATAAACCCCCGGGTCTCATCCTGGCAAACCTCCTTTTTGAAAGACACAAGGGTAAAACACAGGAGAGGCAGTCTCCTACACTTATATCGCCAAGTGTTTCTGTCTCTGTGGGGTTTACCTGAAGAGATGAATTCCACCGAGTATTTCATACATACATACATACATACAGACATACAGACATACATACATACATACTTGTTCAGGTGTATTTGCCAGTAGCTTTTCTCAGTGACTGGGACCCAGTGGATTGAACCTTTGTAGCGAGAATGGTCTATGCCCCCCAGAATCAACTCACCACCATTCTCAGTGTCATCTCCTCTGAAAGCAGAAGACAGGTTAACACAGACATGGGAATGTGCCAGCACGTGCCATTGAGATTACACTTGAAAAGCAAAAGATAAACCACAGCCCTTTCTAAGTTTAGATATAGATGGCTGGAGGGATGATTTCTGGGTTATAATGGCGTATGTCTTGACCCAGAGCCTCCAGACAACCTCTGAGAAGGCTCAGTGTAGGCTGCCAAGGGCTAAGATAGGCATCAGGAGCCAGGTGGAGCCAGTTCATGTTCTCACCTCAGAATAAACACTAGATAAATTGGTGGAGTTACAGCTAGCTCCAGATGAAGTAACAGTTCTTTTCAGAGAAAGGGGCTACTTGGTGGCAGTGCAGCATTTCTCTTCATCTCCACTGGCCAGAGGGAAACACTGGACAACTCAGCCCTGATGAGCCTGAGCTGGGAGCTTTTCTTTTGTTTATGCACAGCTCCAACAAGAGTAACACTCTGTCCAAAATTTCATGGTCCTCTCCAGTGTATTTTTCCTTTTCACTCCATATTTTTCAGTGTTAAATTGAAATAAATTTTTAAAAAATCAGGGGGGGAGGAAATTACTTTCTAGAACTGAAGATTTATACAGGTGCATGGTTGTCTCAACCGTTACAATAGGTTTGTGTCTTTTTTGGCAGTATAATTTTAAAGACTGACCTTTTCAGATAGAAAGAGAAGATTGGCTCCTCTACCAGCTGCTGGTTCATGATGCTGTCAAACACAGGCAGAGCATTGCCCACTGCTAGGGAAGGGTATCCCAAACCCAGCACACCATCAAAATGGGCAAGGGCAAAGGTTATTCCAGGTTCAAATACTGACTCGCCAAAATCCTGTCCCTTGATGGAGATGTTACTTATCTGTTTGGTACAAATGAAAGACACCATCAGTTACAAGAAATTGACCACATTTCAGGTCCATATAAATGGATTAATTCCCTTTACAAAGCCTGGATACCCTTGTGTGACTCCCATCAACAGAGAAGGTGCCCATTTGGTGGGTAGGCTCCATTGATTGCTTTTAATACCTTATTTCTGTGGATGTTTCTTCACCAGCCCAGGACAGAACCCAAGGAAAGAAGCAGAAACGCAAATCTTAGGGGTTTATCTGGGTAGCCCAAAGACCAGGCAGCAGCCACACTTCTCAGCAGCCGGCTTGGTGGGACCTCGCCCTGTCCTTGCCTGAACCAGGCAGTGTCTTCCAGGGCAAGGCCAGTATCTGAGCTGCCCTGAAAACAGTTGACCTGGAGGCTGACACCCGTGTTGGGTGGGGACTCACCTGCAGTGTGTCTTTGCCAGCAACGCCCAGAAGCTGCCCCGTGCCGTACTGCAAGGAGAAAGCTTTCCCTCCGTGCTCATACGAATCCGACTGAAAGGACTTAAATTTCTGGTGCATCCCTACATAAAACAAATTATGCCTGTGGACCAAGGGGGGGCCTTGGGACAGCGCCGGCTCCCCAGTGCAGAGCCAGCAGAGAAGCAGGCAAAGCAGGTTTTGCCTTCTCTTATGAGGAAGGCATTGACAGTTGCCCATTAACCCACAGGCACCCCTGTTTTTCCAAACCCCAGACATTATTTTGGGTTATAATGGCAAATTGATAGAAAAATGGGCATTTCCACTGCTCTTTGTAGGTCTCTTGGTCTTATTTTCATGCCATTTACATCGGGCACCCTGTCATGCAGAGGTACCTTTGGCAGCTACAGCCAGTGCCCACCCTCAAGGGTGCTTCAAATCCTCCCCGCCCATATCCCCACTGCAGGCAAGTTCCTTGGGAAAGGAGACATGGCCAAGGCACCCGAGGCACGAGGAGCATTAAGGGAGGGTGCTGTTTCTTACGGCACGCTTCGCTGACGCAGTAAGCAGAAGGGACCCAAAAATTGGAGGAGCCGGTGTCGAAGACGACGGTGAAGGTCTGTGGCGGTGTCCCCACGCTCACAACGCCGTAGTACTGTGCCTGGGGGAGGAACGACCTGGTCAGCCCCGGCCTGCCTCCCAGGGAGCTATTCCTGAGGGAAAAGGAGACTTGGGAGCACCACACAAGGCTTTCTCAGGGCGTTTGGTGCAGTTGCATCCAAACATACATGCACACCGCAGGGGAGTGTGTCTGGCTCCATAAGTGGCTGCAGGCAGCAGATTTCACTCCAGGTGCAGCATTTTTAAAGCTTTTTAAGCAAATGGTTGGTCACATTCCCCATGAAGTCAATGAGCCCTCTTGCATCCACGTCAGTGGTGGCAAGGTCAGCCCCACAATGAAGCTCTCACACAACCACACAGGCTTTCAGGCAATTCTGCTGATGTCAGTAAGAAATCATAGAATTGTGTAGGTTGGAGAAGACCTTTAAGATCATCACTTCCAACAGTTAACCTAGCACTAACAAGTCCACCACTAAACCATGTCCCTGATTCAACCACCTCCATGGGCAGCCTGTGCCAGTGCCTGACAACCCTTTTGGTGAAGAAATTTTTCCTGATATCCAATCTAAACGTCCCCTGGTACAACTTGAGGCTGTTTTGTCCTGTTGCTTGTTACCAGGGAGAAAAGACCAACCCTCACCTCACTGTGATCTCCTTTCAGGTAGTTGTAGAGAGCAATGAGGTCTCCCCTCAGCCTCCTTTTCTCAAGGTTAAACAGCCCCAGTTCCCTCAGACACTCCTCATAAAACGTGTTCTCCAGACCCTTCACCAGCTTCATTGCCCTTTAGACTTGCTTCAGCACCTCAGTGTCTCTCTTGTAGTGAGGGGCCCAAATCTGAACACAGTATTTGAGGTGCAGCCTCACCAGTGCCGAGTACAGGGGAACAATTTCTTCCCTCATCCTGCTGACCACCCTATTTCTGATACAGGCCAGGATGCCATTGGCCTTCTTGGCCACCTGAGCACACTGATGGCTCATGTTCATCCACCTGTCATCCAGCACCCCCAGGTCTTTTTCTACCAGACAGCTTTCCAGCCACTCTTCCCCAGGCCTGTAGCATTGCCTGGGATTGTTGTGACCCAAGTACAGGACCTGGCACTTGACCTTGTTGAACCTCACACAATTGGCCTCCCGCCTGTCCAGGTCCCTCCACAGAGCCTTCCTACCCTCAGGCAGATCAACACTCCTACCCAATTGGTGTCATCTGCAAACTTACTGAAGGTGCACTTGATCCTCTCATCCAGGTTATTGATAAAGATATTCAACAAAACTGGCCCCAACACTGAACTCTGGGGAACACCATTTATGACCAGCCAACAGGGGGATTTAACTCCATTCACTATAGTGGGTGATTTCACATCAGTGATGCAAAGACAGCATGACCCACCTCTGCCAGCATCAGAGGGCTCTGAGCGGCGGCACAGCTGCTGTTACAAGTGGCTGGGAGTTTTTCCTTAGCAATTAACAGCTATTATCAAGTTAAAAAATTAATTCTGTTAATTCTGTTAATTCTGTCAGAGACTGTGTATAATGTACTGAACGAAGTTCATCTGGTGGATAAAAAAACCACTGACCGTCCTTGGATACAAGTTGAGGCTAGATATAATCTGTGAACACTTGAATGCTGGAGCGAAGAGCTTATCCACATCCCGAATGCAAGTGTCTAAGTGCTCCTATCTGGCCCTGGAAGAGCACTTCAGCATTAAGAGACCTATTTTTAGGAAAAAGCATTTCTGGAATTCAAGCTCAGATAGATAAGCAATATCTAGTGCCAAGCCTTTTGTAGCAATACAAATATTTGAATATGTATCTTCAAGTGCATACTTGTTAATTACTACACTGAATAGTTTCTGGCCCCAGAGTTTGTATTCTGAAGGAAGAGATCATGAAAAGGCAAGCAAGCATGCTCTCTAAGAGAATATCCAGCTGTACAGCAGGATTTTATTCCTTCCCTTATTAAACAAACCTTTACTGATTAATCTGTAAAGTGTGGCAGCTCTAAATCATGTTGGTCAAAAAAAACACCCAACCCAATCCCTCCCCATGAACACACCACACCAAAACCCCCACAAAACTGTTCCTGATACATAGAATCTACCTTAATGAAGTAATAGGATTCTGCTACTAAAAGCCCAGTCCTGAACCAAGATAGGTAGAGGCAGACCTTCCATATTTGCTTGGAGTCCAACCAAGTCCAATACACACCTATACAAAAGACTTGTCCCAGGACTGCCACTGCTCAGCTTTCTACCTGGGTGCCACCCAGGTTAACCTAGATCCATACTGTCATAGTTAACATTGGATTTATCCTGGCCCAAACCAGGACACATACAGGTTTTATTTTGCAGACAGCTAAACTAATTTCTTATGATCTAGTATTTATAGTATAGAGCAACAAGCCATCTCAAGCCTCATAACTTCATTGAGAGACTAGATTTCAAATTTGCTGGGGAAAAAAAAAACTGCCTTCAAGAGAACAGCAAGCCCTTGTGATTGCACCACGAAAACTGTACTTACATTCATGTAATCATACAGCCTTTCTGAGGCAGTTCCTACAGACAAAGCAATATCTGCAGGGAAACAATGCAGGTACCTCCGGGCAAAAACGTCCGGGTAGTGATTCCTCCAGAATTCCTCTAATTGTCCCTTTTCTTTCAGCTTTTTCTTGATAGATTTGAATCGAGTGAGAGGGATTCTACACAAAGAAAATGAACACGCAAAAATTAATTTGATCTCTGGACTGAAGTCTCTTTAGACTTCTCATATAATCTTTTTGTAAAAAATTGTTTGTTCTTTGAGGCCTCAGGTAAGCAAGCATGGGTCACCCAGGCAGCCAGCTGAGACACATGCCAACAATACTAGGCACATATTCTTACCGTTCCATGGCCATGGCCAATGGGATGTAAACCACAGCCAAGAGTATCACCCTCATGGCTCCAAGCAGTTCGGAGTCTAATGACACTCATTTCCTCAGATGTCCCTTTTTTATACCCCGTTGTCAGCAGAGGGCCATTCGCCAGGTCAATCAATCACAGGAGGTCAGGGCTTTGGCAGAAAACCAATTAATTTGCTCTCAGAGTAACCACTGGATTGTGCAAATATGGGTGTCCGGTGAAGCTACTAAGGCACAGATAACCAGAGCACAGTCTAGACCAAACAGACATGTAACTAACAATCCTTAATGCCTTTTACATAAATACAATAAATGGGGTGAGCTTGGCTCCCAATAGCATAGGAAAGAGGAGGCTCTCCAAGGACTTGCCTAGTTCTCTCCGGATAAGCTGCTTTTCCAGCTCATTTTAGTGACAAGTGGCCCGGAAGTGTCCAAAGCAGAGAAAGAGGATAGAATATATAACCATTCCCTTTTTACTTGGAGACATTTCAGCAGGGCTGTGCAGACGTGTGAGAGAGTTATGACAAGTCATGCCCTAAAAACTGAAGTTTAATTCCCTGTTTACGGGAGAGCCCCAGTCTAAATGTAAATGCTACCCCCAAAAAATGGGTCTTAAAAGTAAAAAATGTGACAGGCTGCATCATACAGTAACAAATAGCCACTGGTTGTGTAAACATTCCAGCAAGACATGTGGAAGCACACACTTGGGTTTATTTTCCTGGAAGTTTCCTGAGATGAGCAGTTCCCAGCCCTGCCTGACACTTGGGTTCAAGTCAAACTGGCAGAAAAATAATGGTGTCATAAAAAGACTCTAATCTGACAGAGAGCAACCCCAAACCCATTAGCTGCCTGGGAGGAAGCTCAGCACTGAGTCTGCAATCTACTTATGAGACTTTTTGAATCTTTCCTCTGCATGAGAAAGCAGGGTGAGCAATTACATACTGCAGCCTAGCATATATTAAGGCTAAATTTGAATAAGCTGCCATTTTTGTTGAAAAGACTGTGCTTGCTGGGAAAAAAAGCAGTAATGATTATTCCCCTGCAATACCTCTCATTTAAAATAAAGAGTGCTCACCACGTGAAGGTGAACTGGGACTAAGTAACCCCTGCAAAAGAGAGCAGATGTGTGACAGTGTGTAGCAAAGAATGAATGTCAAGAACATGGAGGAGGCAGGACACATCATCTGCTCAAGCAGCAATGCTCCACTTAAGGAAAAGCAACAAAAAAACCACACACGCAGCATTTGTGAGCGAAGAAGAGGTCTAAACACCTGTCACAGACTACAATTAAATATAATGCATATCATTAAGAGCATATGCTTAAGGCATCCTTAAAAATTATTCTTTTAAGCTGCCTTCCTTGCTGCATCAGGTTGATTGAGGAGGGACATGACAGGCTTAAAATCAATTATTTCAGAGCTCTTTTCATTAGTCCTCTGGATTCTGAAATACATTGTTGGATTCCCCAAATTTACCTCCAAACTCTTGAGGGCTACACAACCTGCTTTCAGCAAATGCTGTGTCTGGTGTCCTCACACAGCTGTGTGCAGAACTCTGGGTCTGAAAAAGCACCAGGATCTCTTTTCTAGTATTTTATTAAAAAAAAAACAAACAACAACAACAACAAAAAACACCAGGAATATTTATTTCTATTTTATTTTTATTTCTTTTTAATTGACCAGCTCTGACGAGTATTCCCTGTTTCTCCTGGACTCAGGGGTTTTACATGTGTTCTCAGCAAACAACCACATTGTCTGTCTCACAGCCATTCCAGCCACCGAGCTCCAGGAGCTGCATACTGGAAAGGAGAACAGTGAGCAATAGCTGTGGTCACTTGTGAACTTTCAGAATGCAAAGACATTTCTCAAGGAGCCTCCACGTGCCACTTGATGTGCAGCAGAGCAGATGTCACGCCCACTGGTACGGCAGTGTCGTTTTGACAAGAGCAGGACAATGTCTGTGCTGAGCACCTTTATCACTTGAACTTTTCCTCAAATGCCATGAATGCTTCTGGGAAATCATGAATGCTCATGTTGGAGGGCACCAGGGCAACTTTGAAGATGTGAAGTGGCTTCCAAAAAACCCCCCTCAGTCTTCTGAGGGGATTGCCTTTGCCTTAGAGCCTCTGCTGAGGCGCTGATTCTCAGAAGGCTCAAGATCGTCCATTTTATTGCAAATGTAGCCCTTTATTACCCCACCACACAAAGGTCATTTATTCCCAAATACTCTGATCTCATAGTGTGTTCCAAGCGGACATTCATTGAGCCAACAGAGGTACAAAATGCAGCAACAAAAGGTCATTGTGACTTTTTTTGATAAGCTGGAATAATCATTAAACTACAATGCAGAGGATCCCTAAGAAATAGCTGCCTGTAGCTTCAAGGTTTCATTAAGCAGAAATAATTCATGTAGAAAAAACATATATGCATATGTAGACATAGGGTATGTTGCAAAGTTATTTCTCTCCATACGTTGTTAAGAAAAATGTACATAAATTATATTATTAATATACTATTACCTAGGCTTTTATGTTGTTGCAGGACATCTGAAGGGATTTGTCTAAGGGACTTGTCTGTGCCATGGATTTCAATTTATTAGTATTTATGCCCAATGCTTTTGTGCCCTAACGGGGTGGGCAACCTTGCCTTTAGAAGATGCTACAGCTTCTCAGAAATGGCAACAAATAGATAAACCTACTGAGGGCCATGGGAATACTTTCTTAGAAGTCAAATCACATTCCAAGGTAACTACTTGGAAAAGATGCCCTGTGAATTGCACAAATAACATGTTTCCCATAGCAGTCCTCTGACAGGGCACATAATAAAGCAGTAAGGAAGTGGCCAGCAAAGAAATGGCTACTCTGAGATGCTCATTTGGTGCAAAACAGCTCTTACTACTGGCATGCTGTGCACAGCATGTCCCACCTCATGTTATCAGAGAGAGTATTTTCAGTACCACGCTTGCACAGGGCAGCCACAGACATCTGCGACATTCTCCAGGCTTGATACTCTGCCCAGCTTCTCAGTCCAAACCCTATTTTATGACATGCAGGTTGCAGGACTCATTGTTCTCCATCCTGCTGCAATACCGGTTCACAGATGCCCTCTCTGTTGTTGTTCTCCCTCAGGAAACCCTCCATACATCCTTCATACCACTACTGCTGCATGACAGGGACACTCACCTCGCAGGGAAAAGATCAGTAAACAGCATATAGCCTCTACCAAATGGACAGTTAAGAGCTGCTTTGCATTTGAAAGGGAGGGCAGATCTCTGTATTACCAGATTTGACTGGAGATCTCGAGGCCGCCTTAACTGTTTGACATGGCTTTTTTCTCAATCTTCTGTTTGTTTTTCCAAGAATATGTTGCTCCCAGCAATCATGTATTTTGACTGTATAGCACATAATGCCCAGAAACTGACTGCACATTTTTTGAAGAAAGCGTCCTCCCTAAATTATGGTGAGCAAAGAAAATCACAGCAATAGCTGTAAATAACAAAGTAGGGAGCCAGCTGCTGGAAAGGATATTTCACCTTAAAACACTCTGCCAGTTTTCAGACCCAAAGAATATGCTAAAACCATAACCAAGACGCAAGCAAGACAATCCCCAAGAAAACTTAAAGCAGCAATTGCTCAAGAGGTCAAAGTATGCAGAGGTGCCTGCCCTACGTGTGGGAAGGTTCCTCCTTGTATCAGAGGAGCTTCTGACAATGGGTCCTGCTGAGAGGAGGAGGCAAACAGTTTACACTGTCACATCTAAGTAGTCATATCTTTCAGCATCGTATTTACCTCACTTACAAGTGAGCATCTTGATGGAATTAAATCCATGGCAGTTTCTTGCCAGGCTTTGGTCCGGATCTAGGAACTGCAGTAGCATGGTCAGAAGGTGGCCAGCAAAGAGCCATGGCAGGTTGCGATAGTGAGGGTATTAAAACTGGGATTCAGACAAGAAGCAAAACATAATGTAATGAAAAAGGCCCTACACAGTCAAGAGTGCTAGAGCTACAGTAAACACCATTAAATTAGTAACATAAATTGTGGAGCAGCTCAAGATAACAGTTTGCCAAGTATTTGTGTTAAAGCTTTAAGATAAGTACTGGGTAGCAAGTAACACTCTGAAATTATGCTTTTGGCACCTTGCAAAGTAAATCCCTAACAGTGCCACTTGTCTGGAAAGTCAGTCAAGTCTTGACACATATTTTAAACAACAATTCGATTACACCCAACACTTCCGCTGAAAGCTTCATGAAAGCTAAAAGTCTTAGTTTAAAAATTAGGTCCTCTGTGGTGTTTACTTTCCTGAGCCAATCCCCTCAGCCAGCACCAGCTGCACAGACAGCATGGCCAGAGCCAGAGGTGAGGGGCTGCAGCATCAGGGTGACAGTTTGGGGCAAAATGGCAGATTACTCGTGGTGTGCAGGAAGAGGCAGAAGGAATGTTTTTTTTGGGGGGGGG
>NW_009953218.1:985556-991546 GCF_000747805.2 Chaetura pelagica
TCCTGTCCGTAATCCCCGTCACCAAACACTCATTCAGTTATCAGAAGCATTTCAGAGCCCTTGAGATTAATGGCTGGTGCCATGTAAACAGAGCCTTATATTGGGAAGACGAAGCTACTGGCAGGTCAGTACACAGCAGGAGAAGACCAAGGCAGGTCCCCTGTCCCTTGCGGCTCTGGTGGTCCCCAAACAAAGGAAGTCCTGGGATGGGCAACAGTCTGAAAGCCATAGTTGCTTTTGTGCCCTCCAATGGGTGCCAAAAGTACCTCCTTGAAGACCTAGAAGAGATGCCAGTGGATAAAATGGTGGATCTGAGTGGTAAGCAGCTGAGGCGGCTGCCTCTGCACATTTGCTCTTTTAGGGAACTGGTTAAGCTGTACCTGAGCGACAACAACCTGAACCACCTGCCTCCCGAGCTGGAGCAGCTGCAAAACCTGCAGATCCTGGCGCTGGACTTCAACAACTTCAAAGCTCTGCCCTTGGTCGTGTGCACGCTGAAGCAGCTCTGCATCCTCTACCTGGGCAACAACAAGCTCTGCAGCCTGCCCCTCGAGCTCCGGCTCCTGCAGAACCTCAAGACCCTGTGGCTCGAGTCCAACTGCCTGCAGTTCCTGCCCGAGGTGGTGTGTGAGCTCAGCCTGCTCAAGACCCTGCACGCCGGCTCCAACGCCCTGCGCACGCTGCCCCCCCAGCTGCGCCGCCTGCGGGAACTGCGCACCATCTGGCTGTCGGGCAATCTGCTGTCCGAGTTCCCCCCTGTCCTCCTGGACATGCCTTTTCTGGAGGTGATCGATGTGGATCGCAATTCCATCCGGTTCTTCCCCAGCCTGGCTCACCTGCCCGGCCTGAAGCTGGTGATCTACGATCACAACCCTTGCGGGAACGCACCCAAAGTGGCCAAAGGGGTGCGCAGGGTAGGGAGGTGGTCAGAGGAGACCCCTGAGCCCCGCAAGAGGTCTGGGGCAGTGATAGAAATCTCTCTTAATGAGAAACCATCACTACCTGCTGCTGCCAAGCCCGAGCCAGAGGCCGAGCCCTGCTGAGGCTCAGCTGCCCATGCAGACCAAGGGCACAGAGCACCCACAGACGCTGCCCCACCTCTACCTCTTCCTCCCTCGCTGGTGTCTGGGAGTACCACGCTGCCTGGCTAGCCTTCAGGAGTTTAGAGCCAGGTGACAGCAAAACTCTCTTGTAGACACCCCTTTCTGAGAGCACTCTCTAGGGGAAAGACTTCCTCCCTTTCCTCTTCCTCCCATGTAGGAACGACTTCAGAGTTTGCAGTAGAGATGAAGATGCAGTTTAGATGTTTTCCATGGGTGAATTGTACGGTGCACGTACGGACTCGCTGCTCTTCACCCATGGGAAGCCCATGGGGTTGTCCTCCCTTCCACCTTGCTGAGGTGTCTGAGCTCATTTGGAAGCCACTGTTTCAGGTGATGAGCACTGCTGGGAGTCACAGCTTTAAAGTTACCCACAACGTTCCTCTCTGATGACTTATTTGAAACCCAGCAGCAACAGCTTGAAGGCTTCCCCGCCTGCTGTGTGGGAAGCTGTAGCAGAGCCTTGGCTGCACTATCAAGGAAACAGCACATACATACCAGCAAGCTCTCCTCTCACACTGCTGCCTTCTTCCCAGAGAAACGGTGACCACGCTGTTTTGTTATTACCAAGCAGCATTTGAAATCATGGCGAGGAAAGCTAGCAGCTTTGCTGCTACCTTTTATCTAACCAGCTATGCTGCCTGAAAGGGTAACCATCCACACTGAGTTTTCATGCAGCAGCAAAGAAGAAAATGAAATGGAAAAACCACAAGAGCTGCAAAGGTAAAGCTGTATGAATAAAACCCAGGGCTGAGAGCCTGCTGCTACAGGCTCACACTGAATTTGAAGCAAACTTCACTCACGACTTCAGTAGGGTGTTTCCCCAGCTTGCAACTCAGACTGGTTCAGATTCCCTTGGAAATGTGCTGAACTAATTTAAGTATGCTTTGCTTTAATTGTGCAACACAGAAATTGGGCTCAAAATGACATTTTTAGCTTTTGATTCCATTGCACGATCATTGAGTTTGGCAAAATACAGCTTTTTTTTTTTTAAAAAAAGGGTGAGGAGCCCTTGGTGCAGAACTGCCATGTCCTCCCCTGCCTTGCTTGTCAGTGGCACCACCGTGTCTCAGCAGCCCAGCCTGCAGGAGCAGCAGTTGGCTTCCCAGAAGAGGTTTGATTTTATGCCAGTTCATGACTGCTTTATGTCATTTACATGCTTGAAAATTTATCTGGAAATACAGAGACTCTGCTAGCACTTGCTGTCTTGTTAAATGAAGTTTGAATTTGGATCTGGCTGGCACCCATGTAGTCATTAAATTAAATAAAGTGTACTAGCATCTTGCTGAGTTAAACCAGCCAGCTTTGGCATTCACTGAATTCTCTCTTTCTGAACTCTCTCATCTAACTTTGTTGGAACAAACTGTTTCTTCCTACAAAATTATTGAGCAGGACAAGAGTTTGGGGCTTTTTTAACATCCCAGTTTCATGTTTTATTTTCTACAGAACTGCCCTGGTACTTTTATCTGGGGGGTGTGAGAAAGATTGACCTGCTTGTAAATGGTTTGTGTTGAAGACACAAACTGTGATTCTGCACAGTATTGTCACTTTGGGAGAGCATGAGTCTGGAGAGTTTGGAAGGATTTCTGTATGCAGATCCTCTTCATTTCAGGAAAGCTAAGGGAGAAAAATATTTGCTCAGATACTTTCTTGATTTCTAATCGATCTTCCTGCTTTGGCAGTTCCCCTGGTGTTTACCAAGGTGCTGTATACTTGCCAGGGCCAGAAGGGTCCCAACACCCTGCTGGTACCTCTGGAGAGGCTCCCAAGCAGACAGGGTGCCTCCACTCACCTCTGCTTACAGTCATGGAGAACCTATGTGAAGGTTGCTGCAGGCATCACAGAATTCCTTATGACCCAAGCACAACCAGTCCAGTTAAGAAACATGTTGCCTTTGCAGCAGCTATGTAGGAGAGCATCTAAAGGTAGGCCACAAAGGGTGTGAAAGGAGGAAAACAAAAAAGGCTACAAAATACAGCCCGGCACATTTTCCACTAACTGCTATTATGCATGTTCGTAAAGTTGGGCTGAGCTCAGTACTTGACAGACAAGCATACTGCTCCAGAATGCTACTTCTCCTAGACTGCACCCTCCTCTCACTCCCTCTCAGCAGAAATCCTAGCTACATAAAATTTGTGGTACAACAAAGCTGTGAAATCCCTGAAGTTTTGGGCATTGGCAAAGGTTCCTCTTCGTATTTATATCTTATTTTCATCATCCAAAAATATGCAGCACACCAGCATTTCTAGAACAGGGTAACATTTAACTTCAGTGCCTAAATCTAGGATCCCAACTCAAAACCTATCCAGCCTGACTAGCTGAACACATCAGGTGAACCTGAACCCCAAAGCTGCAAAAGGCCCAAGGGGTTTTCCTTGGTGCTGACCACCTGGTCCCCACTTGAAGTGCCTGAGGACTGAAATGTGCACCGCTGCCTTCCCCACGGAACTGCACTTCTTGGTTCTGCACAAAGACAAGTACCATTTTGATGGATTTGAACTTCCTTTTTTATTTATTTCTGTGTATTTTAAGTGGAACCTGGAGAGGAACAAAAGGATTAGGGTTGTATAAAGCCCATTTTACTTGAAAGTGCATCTTCCCCACAACACATATAACCTGAAATCAGTTAAAATTAACTGAAGACGGTTGTTTTCATGTCACCGATGGCGATTTGCTGTCTCAAGCTTCTGTTCCATAACCTCACGGAAATTAGATCATAAAAAAAAATTGCTGGGTGAGATCTGGTCCACATATCCTCAGCTACTGAAGACAATTTAACATGGGCGATGGTCTGGCACCCGTTTTCTGGGGAGAAAAAGAAAAATCAGAAAATTCCTGTCCCCACTCATGTCCACCATCCTCCTCACCCAGTCTTATTTTTAATTTTTAGTTTATATTTTGTGTTCAGTGCTAGCTTTACCTCACAGCACCCAAGGCATTATCACCTCAACCCTACGACACCACCTCTGACCACAGTGAAAACCTGTGATTCACTGAACAGTGCACACTGCCTGGTAACGGGCATGCCTGGAATAACCTGCCTGCAAGCAGAGGGCACGCCCAAGATAACCTGCCTACTACAAGAGGAATTTTCTCCCAAACTTTTAATAAATGTGCTTTTGTTTTAGGTGCAGATTCTACTGCAGAAGCAGCTGTGCATTTAACCACAATTCTTGCCAAAAGCAGCACGATGCCTTACATTCTGGTCAGACACTTTTGCTGATGTTTTAGTATTACATACAGCACTAGTAGTTGGTGTGCATACCCAGATTACCCAGCAATTACCCAGGCATTCCTCAGAGAGGCTAACTAAAGAGCACTGATGACTCTAAAGGCCTGTCCATAACCTAATGCAAAAAAATAATCTGACATGAACATCAGCAGGTCAGATGTCAGTCTTCAGACCAAACGAAATATTTTTAGAACAAAACTTTCCAGCATTGTTAATCTTCCACAGAAGGAGGCTTTGCTCTACCCCACTGACCAACATAGATACTCGTGTCATACCTTGGTGCTGCTTTAATGATGTCATCTACACGAAGAATCATTTCTGCTGCTTCAGCTGCGCTCAGCAGAACTTGTCTCTTGACTTGGAAACTTTCTGTTACTCCCAAGACTGCCATGTCTCCAATGACACCCTCTCTCATATCTGGAAGAAACATTAAGAGGTTTTGGTGGTTATGGGTTTTTTCAACCTTTTTTTTTTGTTTTTTTAAGGAGATTACAATGGAGCTGACAACATGGTAGCTTACCTGCTCAAATGAACCATACTGATAGTAAGGGAAGTATTAAATAAAGCCTTTCAACTCAACTCCTGAGTTAAGCTGAGCATGTTGCAATTACATACAAAAAATAAATTATGAAAACTTTATAGACTGGGAAGAGGAGACAAGACCCCAGCAGAACTCTCAGCACTCTCACCTGAAGTAGATCAACTTCAGAATTGTTCTCCACAACTTCTTTTTAAAGCTTTTTTTGAGGCGTGGGGATTGGTTATGAGTTTTTTTGTTTGTTTTTAAATGAGTGCCTTTTTTCTTGAGTTTCATATGACTAGAGTCAGTGGAAGACAGGCCAGTGGTTTTACAGGTGGAAATAATTCCCTTCAAAAACCAAGCTTTGCACTCTGTTATGCAAAGCCTAATACCATGATAAAGCAACATAACATTGTATGCCTACTTTCTACGTAAGCCAAACAGAAATCAACATACTAAGCTCTTTCAGCCAAAATGTATCAGTGACAAACAGATGTGACCAAGTTTAATAAGCCTAATCCCCTCCACAAACACCAATCCAACAACAGAAGTAATATCAAGCCCCTTACCAAGTCCGTAAGTAGTCTTCCCTTCACTGTGAGCAGCTCTGAGCTGAGCAACCAAATCTGCACTGTCATAGCCAGCATTATCAGCTATTATTGTTGGGATCTAAAGGGACAAAACACAGGTTGCTTTCAATTAACACAGGGATTGATCCCTAGTAAACATGAAACACACTTTGATATTACTATTCAGTTTCAGGAAGAGGAAGTTTCAAAAACACAGCAGATGATCTGTTACAGTGACCCAAAGATAAGGAAAAACTGCCTAAGGATTCTGTTTATGTTACTGCTACCCTGTTAAGACAGTAATTCCATTTTACATGGACAAAAAAAAAAGATATTTTCTTACAATTTCAGACTACAAGCACTGGGGAAATGCTTTCATATTCAGAACACAGGCTTGCTGGTAAGCATTAACCACCAGATCATTCTCTTCAGACTGCAGTACAACTTACATGCACTGACTGAAAAGGTAATGCCAAGTTTTACCATGCTCTTTAATTCAATTTTCTTGGAAGAAATATGTTCCTGTGGACTTTCAATTACTAACATGTTTTTTCTGATTTAAAATGCAG
>NW_009953218.1:991844-996408 GCF_000747805.2 Chaetura pelagica
GGAATGCAACTTTTCTCAAATTGACAGTCTATTGGCACAGTAATTTTCTAGAAACATTTCTTTTTATATTCTTATTTCCTACTAAGATGCAAGCTCCAATGCAAGTCTAGAAAGTCCTAGATAGGAATTGAGTATGAATACAACCAAACAGCACTAGAGTATCAATAGAAGTTTATTTTTTCTAAATCAGCTGTCAACTGAATCAGTTGAGATTTTTATGTGCTATTTTTGCTGTACTTCTTACCTTACATGCAACAGGAGCAAGAACAAATTGGAAGAGGGCTAGGTTTTGAACATTCAGCATTCTATAACATGCAGAATTATTAAAACAGATACTATTTTTACCTAGAGAGAAAACAGTAACTATCTCCTTTGTTCATCCAAGAATTTAATTTTTTTATGTTTAGAAAACCAAAACCTTGAAAGAGAAGCAACTTTCTGATGACTGAAGCTAGTCAGCTTAGTGAAACTTCACATCTATCAATCCAGCAATCTGATCAAACACTTACCATTCGTAAAGCCTTAGCAAAGGACTCCATTGCAACCGACTCTTTGCCAGGTGTTCTGATGGCAAGTTCTGCAACCGCATTAGCCATCAGCATCTCTGAACAACCTATTCATTGAAGAAATACAGATGTTTTATATCCAACAGTAATACAAAATATATACCACGTACCAAGTACAAAGAACGTAATACTCACCTCCACCATAAACAGTTCTAGGGTCCTTCACAGTCTGGGCAAGGACACAGAGAGCATCATGCAAAGACCTCTCTGCTTCGTCCAGAATCTGCTGTGTTGCTCCACGCAAAACTATGGTGCAAGCTTCACCTAAAAAGTGCAAATGCAAGAAGACTAAAAAAACCAAACCAAAGACACAAAAAGGCTATCGCAAAGCATTTGTAATGGTTTTACTATCACTGCAGCCAAGTTCTACATAGACCAATTTTGAGAGGAAAAGCAAGCATGATGACATTTCACAAGTCGAATGAAATCACGTATACGATGCTACTGCTTGTATCGAGTAAAAGTTCCACAAAACCTTTTAATAGAAAAATAATATTACTTCAAAACAACTTTTCAGGAACTTAGAGTAATAGCATTTAGAACAAGCTCTCAAGTTCTTCAGTTATGACATGTTGCTACTTTTGTTGTCAATTGAATCTTCCGAAGCAGAACTTTGGTTCCCATCCTTAAAAATGTTTGTGTATGTCTAACGTTATGTAGATGAACAATTCCAACCATGAAGATACAACTTCGCAGAACTTTTTTATTGAAGAGCAAGGCATTAATAAAACGCGTTATGTGAATCATCACAGAATTCCTGTGCCATCCTGGTAACTGACCAGGGTTAGCAAAGGGTTAACACAAATGTTGCATCACACCCTTAGTGGTAAAACACTTACCCATTGCCACTCCAGAGAAATGAATGAGTTTATCTTCTCCAATCATGACCTCTTCAATAAGCTTGCAGCTTCCTAGTTTTACTAGCTCAGGGTGATCAAAAGTTGATGCAATTTCACCACCTACAAATATAAGATCACACAAAAGTCAAAGAGCTCATGATGAAAGTATCTGTTTGGGCAAGGTCTAACAAAAGGGGGGAAAAATAAAGATTGTAAAAAAAATAATCTTCACAATTGCCTCAAAATAAATTGAAAATAACAGTACTGATAAGCCAATTTTTTTCCAATGTCAGCATACAGCACCAGAAACATTCTACTGATGTTGGCAAATCCTTAAAACACAAATATTTTGTTTCTCATCAGAAGAGCTACAATAGCTGTAATGCTTTTGAGATCTGTCTAGGTAAGAGAGACTCGATGTTGATACTTGCTAGTACTAAAATGCCAATCTGTTACAAGTTTTAATAGCATATATTGGTGAAGCGTTTATAAAATATTAAATCAAGTTTGTTATGTTTTTGAGCTTGTGCCAGTGTTTATTTTGCCTGCCTGATGATGGCCGAAAACCACTGGCCACCACTCTTCAGAATCATGACTCTTGTGCCATGCCACAGCAGTGATACTGTGCACTATTTTTGAACTTCCATATCATAAACAAAACAGGTATAACAAAGACCAAAATGTCTCTGAACAGAATATTGTTCTAGTACTTTGCTCTTCCTAAAAAAAATCAGTTACTACATGTATTCACTCCCAATATATGATCAATTATTCCACATCAGCTTGCAGCTTTGCTGTAGTTATAGCTGTACAAGCAGAGATCTGTAGTAGAGTTTGTGCTTACTAAAAGCTTGTCTCTACTCAACCATTCTGGTTTTCTGCCTTCCTTGCCCAATTTCCTACACCTGGGGACTGAGATCTCTTGCACTCCATGGAAAGCACCCTTAAAAGATCTGCCAGCTCTGTTCTGCACCCTTGTCCCTGAGAGCCATCTACCACAGGGTCATATTTAGTAACTCCCTGAAGAGCTGGAAGTTTGCTTTCCTAAAATTCAGAGTTCTGACTATGCTTTTCATCTGCCTTACACCCCTTAGGACAGTGAAGTGCACTAGTGCACAATGACTGTAGCCCAGGCTGCCTTTAACTGACATCCCTGATGAATTCACTTGCATTGTGACCATCAGGTCCAATAACACATCCCCTCAGGAAGGGCTGTCAACTTCTTGTCACAAGTTGTCATCGAGGCACTCCAGGAGTCTCCTGGACTGCCTACAGCTTGCTATGCTACTTCTCAAACAGATGTCAGGGTGGTTGAAATCCTGCAGTAGGATGAGAGCCTGTGATCGCAATGTCTCCTCAAGCTGGAGTAAGAAGGCTTCATTGATAGGCTTCTCTTGCTTAGGTAGCTTGTAGTAGACTCCAGCCACAAAATTCCCTTTTTTTGTCCCAATCTCTAATTCCCACCTATAAGCGTTTGACCCACTCACAGCTATTCTTTGGGGACAACTCTTCTTACTCTATCCACATCTTTAGAGGGCAACACCTCTGCCTCTTCTTCCTGTCCTGTTGCTTCTAAATAGCTTGTAGCCATTGGTAGCCACACTCCAGTCATAGGATTCATCCCACCAAGTTTCTGTAATTGTCACTGTGTCGTAGCTTTCCTGTAGCATGGTAGCTTCCATCTCCTCCTGTTTGTTGCCCATGCTGCATGCATTGCTGTAGAGGCATGTCAGCTAGGCTGCTGGCCGTGTCACCTTCTTAGAGGAACACTCCTTTATTCCCCCAAGACATCTCATGGATGCTACCCTGCTGTCTCCTATTACCCCAGGAGTCCTTGGCGCATCTCTCTAAGGCTTTGCCTGTACTACAGTATCCACAGCATGCTTCAAAGCAACAGGTTGAAGCCCTTACTATCACCCCATCCTTCCAACCCTGGCTTCCTGTCGCTTGTCACAGACAACCTATATATTACCCTCTTCACATCTAGTTTAAAGCCCTGGGTTGCTGTGTCCATTCTGATGAGTGTTGGGGGTGCTGCCTTCTGCCAGGTAGAGACCACGGCTGAGCTCTCCTGCTGCCTCTCTCCTTGCTCCTTGGTCTTAGTTAATGCTTTTCTGGGAGGGCGATGACCACCAGTTAAGATACCTCTGGAGCCAAGAGGGGGGCTGCGCCCTCTCCGCAAGCCCTGCTGGTGCAAACTGCTGCACCACACTCTCTCTGACATGCCACCCCCTTTGCCTGTCCTGTCTGCCACACTCCTGGATGTTATGGCCAATGTGATGTGCTTGTATTTAAGTACCGTCAAATCAATTTTATCTGGAGTAATTTTCACATTCACAAATTTGCTTAATAGTAAAAAGTACAAACTAGGTGATCAAGCGTTAACATTTTACTAAAGATGAAACAAGTAAAGTGACTCTCCCAGTTGACATACCTGTAACAAGAGCCAGACGTTCTACACCAGCAAAGTCTGCGTGTTCAATAGCCATGACGCCAGCAGCTCCAAAGAGTTGTTCAGGATAGTTGTAGATCAACTGTCTACAATTAAAACAAAGGTACATCTTCCCATTACACAAGGAACAAGCCTTTTAAATACCAGAGTAACAAAGGACACTCAATCTTCAGTAATACAGACAAGGAGATATTTATGCATGCTACAAAAGCAGTCAGTGTGTAAGGCACCTGCCATACATGCAGTGTTACACCACAAAGGAGCAAATGAAGTGACATGAAAACATACAAAGCTAAAAACAACCAAAATATTCAAACTATTGAAATGCTCTCCCCCTGAAGACATACTATCAATGCAGAGGGACACTTATGCCTTTAATTTTAAGTCCTTTGATAAGTGCCTCTGGGCACCGAACTGCTTATTCCAGCAGGGTGCACTAGACCAGTATGTGAAGTAAGGTCTTCAATTCCTTCACCAATACAAAATCCAAACAGTACACAATTCTATAGGAGCAATAAATGGCTAGTCTTAGAAGATATAACAGTGAACCACAGAAAAGAGTATGTGATCCCTTATTAATATGTATCCTACTCTGTAGAACCAAGCAGTCCTCTAAAGCTGAATTATCAATGACTATTCAAGAGTGCTATGCCAAATTATTTTTCCCTTCCAAATCAGAGACTGAGCATTGTAGATAATTCAGCAGG
>NW_009953218.1:997845-999346 GCF_000747805.2 Chaetura pelagica
CTTTCCTGTAGCATGGTAGCTTCCATCTCCTCCTGTTTGTTGCCCATGCTGCATGCATTGCTGTAGAGGCATGTCAGCTAGGCTGCTGGCCGTGTCACCTTCTTAGAGGAACACTCCTTTATTCCCCCAAGACATCTCATGGATGCTACCCTGCTGTCTCCTATTACCCCAGGAGTCCTTGGCGCATCTCTCTAAGGCTTTGCCTGTACTACAGTATCCACAGCATGCTTCAAAGCAACAGGTTGAAGCCCTTACTATCACCCCATCCTTCCAACCCTGGCTTCCTGTCGCTTGTCACAGACAACCTATATATTACCCTCTTCACATCTAGTTTAAAGCCCTGGGTTGCTGTGTCCATTCTGATGAGTGTTGGGGGTGCTGCCTTCTGCCAGGTAGAGACCACGGCTGAGCTCTCCTGCTGCCTCTCTCCTTGCTCCTTGGTCTTAGTTAATGCTTTTCTGGGAGGGCGATGACCACCAGTTAAGATACCTCTGGAGCCAAGAGGGGGGCTGCGCCCTCTCCGCAAGCCGCGCTGGTGCAAACTGCTGCACCACACTCTCTGACATGCCACCCCCTTTGCCTGTCCTGTCTGCCACACTCCTGGATGTTATGGCCAATGTGATGTGCTTGTATTTAAGTACCGTCAAATCAATTTTATCTGGAGTAATTTTCACATTCACAAATCTGCTTAATAGTAAAAAGTACAAACTAGGTGATCAAGCGTTAACATTTTACTAAAGATGAAACAAGTAAAGTGACTCTCCCAGTTGACATACCTGTAACAAGAGCCAGACGTTCTACACCAGCAAAGTCTGCGTGTTCAATAGCCATGACGCCAGCAGCTCCAAAGAGTTGTTCAGGATAGTTGTAGATCAACTGTCTACAATTAAAACAAAGGTACATCTTCCCATTACACAAGGAACAAGCCTTTTAAATACCAGAGTAACAAAGGACACTCAGTCTTCAGTAATACAGACAAGGAGATATTTATGCATGCTACAAAAGCAGTCAGTGTGTAAGGCACCTGCCATACATGCAGTGTTACACCACAAAGGAGCAAATGAAGTGACATGAAAACATACAAAGCTAAAAACAACCAAAATATTCAAACTATTGAAATGCTCTCCCCCTGAAGACATACTATCAATGCAGAGGGACACTTATGCCTTTAATTTTAAGTCCTTTGATAAGTGCCTCTGGGCACCGAACTGCTTATTCCAGCAGGGTGCACTAGACCAGTATGTGAAGTAAGGTCTTCAATTCCTTCACCAATACAAAATCCAAACAGTACACAATTCTATAGGAGCAATAAATGGCTAGTCTTAGAAGATATAACAGTGAACCACAGAAAAGAGTATGTGATCCCTTATTAATATGTATCCTACTCTGTAGAACCAAGCAGTCCTCTAAAGCTGAATTATCAATGACTATTCAAGAGTGCTATGCCAAATTATTTTTCCCTTCCAAATCAGAGACTGAGCATTGTAGATAATTCAGCAGG
>NW_009953218.1:999522-1000091 GCF_000747805.2 Chaetura pelagica
ATGTCCAAAAAAGATGTTTCTAGTCTATATTCAAAAGAGACAACTGGCACTGCCAGGTAGGCACAGAGAAGTTTCTTCCAATTCTGCATCCATATGGCCTTGACCCATCAGGTATCCCCTCAGCAGTGTTTAACTGGCTAACAGTATCAGATGTGAAGTGGATCTACTACAAGCAAAAATCAGTTTTATCAGGGAATAAATCTGAAGGTCAAGAGTCAATCTAACTGGGAAACAACTAGCCCAGACACAGTGACAGATTGCTACCTGAGCTTCCTTAGGGCAGCTACCTGTGTTACAAGCATCCTGGATAGAAGCAAAGGGAGGTTTTTTCATATACTTTGAAGGATTCTTTCATTGATTTGCCAACAGGACTCCTAAGTCTTAGACTCTGTATTTGTACCACTTTCACCGGACAGAGTACTCACTTTGCCTACACTAGAACACCATGCACATGAAACATAATGTAGATGGGGGGACTATGAAATTCATCAGTCTGTCAGTGGTTCTTACAGATCTTTAACACAAATTTTGAACATGAGCTTTAAGATGCACTATGTCCTGAAAGAGTG
>NW_009953218.1:1000663-1006418 GCF_000747805.2 Chaetura pelagica
AAAGAGTGTATCTTTGCTACTGTGGAGAACAGTGCTATTCTGACAATTCCCATCCTTCGGTGTAGTACTAACTCATCAGCTTCCTAGAAGAACACATGATACACTGAGCCACCAGGTGTCAAGATGCTCATAGATATGGCAGTTTCACTCAACTGAGAATTACTGAAAGACAAACATTTTTCATCATTAAAAACACAATTATTATTTTTTTTTGCACTGTGACAGTTTAAGAAGTGCACTGCTAACAGAAGTAACTTAAGTTTGTGGCATATCTTAAACAAAAATGGTTATGTGTATAAAAGACTCACAACTGGAAACACAAGAGGCCTCTTGAATTTGAAGGAGTACTCTCCAGGACCAGCATTTTAATGCAGGAAAATGCATACCGGGTTCAATTTGAATTAAATGCATTTAGCAGCACAGACTCTTTCAGCATCAATTTCCCCCCAAAAGGGGCATGTGGATCCTGACAATGCTGCTGGGTGTAAAAGCACAGTGACTGTGCTTCTACTGGATGGAAACATGAAACCCTGATTAAGTAACACCACCTCTTCCTCTTTAAAATAAATAAACAACAAAATGAGGCTGGGGCATCATGCACAAAGGGAAACAGGCAAAAAAACCCATACAGCATTGGTGTCAATGAAGTGAATAAATTAAGCATTAGGTAGGATCATCTACTTTTATGGATAAAAAATAATGTTCTTCACACTGACATAACATTAAAACCTGCAACTTTCTAAATGCATTATAAACTCTACCTTTTCCCAGAAAATACATACCTGTTAATAAAGCAGTTTATTCCATGCTTAAGAATACGCTCCACCTTCTCCTTCATTTTTTCTTTTTCTGCCTGTTCTATTTCTGCTACCTTTGCTGTGGAGTCCACTCTGACGCGAGAGCCAAAAATCTGAATCAAAGACAACAAACAGTTCAGTCTAAAAGGGAATTCCATTTACAAAAACATTGTCTCGCAAGAATAGTTCTGTCACCTACCTTAATCTTGTCTGTATCCATACCAGTATTTGCAATAAGAATCTTTGCATTTTCAATTCTTTTTGGCTGATTTACACCAATCTTCTTGTCAAGTAAAAAGCCTGTAGGAACAGAAAAGTCTTGTAAAACTTCAGATTAAAAAAGAACAATTAATTTACATTATTACAAAGTACCTTTATTATTCAATTTAATAACAATATAGCAATGTTTCCTAGAAAAAAAAAGTCTGACTTTTAACAGCTTCACTTCTCAAATGCACTTACTGCCAACATACAGAGACTTACCTTCATCTAAGTAGGAATCAGCCAAGCTTCCCCCAAGTTTCTTAATGACGTGGATAGACTCCAAATTACCAGAACCTTTCAATCTCAGAACAGCTTCCACAGCAAGCTTGACAAAGTGATCTTTATGATGAGTAAGTAATTTTGATGAAAGAGTCGTTCCTGCAATGTTCATCAAATCTTCACGGAACTTCACTTCATCACCACTAAAATAAAGTCAGTACAGTTAAAGTACACAGACTGAAAGCCTGAACTACTGTTAACCTATCACTGTGAGTCTCTCCCTGTTTCTTCTGGCCTGTATCTGTAAGTACTGTGTTCCATTTTGGGGAATGTTACACAGAATCCCTCCAGTGTCCCAGACTAAAACTTTGAAATACCAGTTCAATTAGGAGAACCTCTGCATTCAGCTTGAGAAAACCAGTGCTCTCAAAGTAAATAAAATAGCCACGCTTCAAATCAGAGTATAAAATCTGAAATAACAGCTTAAATTTTTCTTCCAGGGAGAACATAATTGCTCATATTTTGTTTCTGCACATTCTTAGTAATTTTAAATATTTTTGTAACACTTCTGTAGTTCATAAAAAAGCAGTCTTTGTATTCAACTGTTAAAATTCATAAATTCAGCCTTTAGACTACTTGGAAGAGAGCAAAAAAATTTCCAATGGCATATAATTCTCACTGTTTCAATCTTGATTGGTTCATGAAGAGTTACAGCAAATGTACATTACTAACCTATGATCCACAGCTGCTTTCAGAAGTGCCTCTCTTGAAGCTTTTGTGGCTGCTCTCCAGCCTGCAATGATGGTCTGGGGATGAATCTTCCTTGAAATCAGTAATTCTGCCTCCTATTCAAATGAAACGAATTATTAGTTTTTCTTCCCCAAGGTACATTTATTCTAACTAGGAAAGGCACTTCCAAGTAATCAGAAAATTCTGAATGGCAGTAAAAAACAGAAAGCTGTAAATAATGAAAGTCAACCTACTAAGAGTTGTTTTTTTTCCAATCTAGGCAAATATGATCTGCCTTTGGAATATTGTAATGAAATTTTTATTAATTAAAAAAAAACCCAACTAACTTTAATACGAATAGCAACCAGACATACACTTCAAAATAACAATCTTTCACTTCATGTTTGAGATCAGTTTCCTGTTCACTTACAGCTGCAACTTAAAGTGTAGTTGCAAAAACAAACAAAACATCTCTAAATCCCTTTCTGAGAGGAAGTTGGCAAGCTGATGCTTCTCAGATGCTCTTGATCACAGTTATTGAATTTGAGATGACCTGGACTTACTGGCACAGCTCTAATGGCAGGTCCTCACTTCTGAAGTCTCTTTCATAGTACATAGTACTTTCAGATCTAAGAGTTCAGCAGTGTAAACTCTGTGTGCAGAGTTTCAAGGAACAGCACGAATTTAGGTCTTGTGCACAAAAGCACAGAATTTAACAAGCCTTGTGTTTTTTCTCATTGATGTCACAAAAAGGGTTTCAGAGGACTGAACCTCACAACTAAGGAGTGATGCGTGCTACCCAGTGCAACACCCAGGAAGAGACCAGTGACCTGTGTGATTCTTCTCTGTTTAACTTGCATTATGAAATAAAGTAATTTTCTAAAATGTACCAAATTAAAATACTTGTGAATTTATAAATAATAATAAAACAAATATAGCTTAAAATTAAAAAAAATATTGATGCCACAACATGTAAGGGGATTTTTTCTCTATAAATTTAAACATAAACTGACTAAGGTACCTCTACACTTTGAAAGCACTCTTCATAAACAAGTAACACATCCCCCATTGGTATCACAGTAGCACACAGCCAAATAAAACCACATCTAAAACACTGTAATACATCACCCTTAGTAATTCAGCTGCCAAAACTGTGACAGATGTAGTTCCATCACCAACTTCATCATCTTGAACCTTTGACATATCTAAAGAAAGAAGCCACTGCATTAGCATTTTGATTCAAAATACCAAGCTCACCAGTACCAACTTTACACACAAATATTTGTATCTTACAACAGCTTAGAGAAGAAAAAGAAATCTTAACTCCTCAATGTTTTAAAGAGGTTACTCTTTAAGTCACACAAAAACCCAAGATGCAAATTAAATTCAGCATCTTTCAAATTCACACCCTTTGTTTGCAATCTAGTTCGAGTGTGGCAACAGTCAAGAGCTACTCCTTTCTCTTCCCATTCCTAAAGATGGTGATTAAAAAGTAGGACTAGACAGAAGCTCTAAGCTACACACACAGGATCACAGAATATAATAACCAAGCATGCCCCATGAGCTTTTGATGAACAAGGACCCAGCAAACACAAAATCACTAACAGACTCGACAACAAATTGTTTACGGTCCTGCTTGTCACTAGAACTGCACATTTGTACACTAAGACGCTTGATCACAGATGTAAACTTTGTCCTGAGTACCATCCTGATTAAGTGATAAAAGGAGATTTAAATCAGGGACAACCAGAGAGACATCTGTAGCCCAGCAGATTTCTGTTGCATATTTCCCGATGAAAAAAGAAGGGCACATAGCTGTCTTTTGTTCCTTTTAATTCCTGGGACAAACCAGGGCTGAGGGAAAATGAGGAAACACCAGCACAGTTTTATAAGAGCAGCATATACCTCCATTTTACTTTTGCTAGAGGCCTACAACTCCTGAAACAACTTGGCCTCCTTACTTCAGGAATTTGGCTCTCCCTCCCTTTTATTTTTCACATTAGAATCATGAAATATCTTGGGTTGGAAGGGACCTCTAAAGGTCATCTAGTCCAACCCCCTTACAATAAAAGCAGAGCCATCTCATTATTTTAACACTACTTTCTAAAAACAAATAAAAAGTACCTAATAAAGTTACAAATTAAGAAATACCAAGTATTCCAACAACAAGCTGTTAGAAACTCACCAACCAAGACCTTGGCAGCTGGGTTGTCAACTCCAATAGCCTTCAGGATGGTTGCACCATCATTGGTCACTGTTACCGTGCTATCTCTCCCAGTACTTAAAAGAATCTTGTCCTACAAGATTGAAAACACCGCTTGAAGACACACTGTAACTATTAAAACTAAAGCTAATTAAAAGTGAACTAACAGGTTTTGGGAAACTGTTATTTTCTTCCCCACATAAGTCTAAACATTGAGGGTAGCCCCCCAGTATCGGCTCACGACACAGGTACAAGCACTGAGACCTTGCAGCTAACTCACCATGCCTTTAGGCCCCAGGGTGCTCTTGACCAGGTCACCGATAGCAATGGCACCAACAAAGGATGACTGAAATGAAAGCAAATGTACCTTAGGAAAGGTTTTTATTTTAGTACAAGAAATAGATGCTAGCCCCTAACTTCTATGGGGACCTTTACACATGCACACTCCTTTCAGCAGAGTCTGGGTCCAAGCTTCTTAACTACTACATTTTGATAAGCCCATCAAATATACTCCTCCTAGAAACCACAAAAGTCTTACTCACAGGCAAAATAAATGCCTTCCAGTGAACACCCGTCTTCTGAGTTGAGGCACTCATTTTAAATACGAGGAGTTTCTCTAACTGTTAGCATTAACAACACTCCCCCTACCTGCTGTTCACAGACATGCAACAAGAAAAACCAACAAAAAAGATGAAGTACCACCATAAACTGAGAGCACATTTAACAGGCATTACCAGCTTTTTCAAGAATTAAACTTACCAATCGAGCTGTTTCAGCCTTTTCTTCATCTGCACCTGCCTTGAAAATGTTCACGGGAGCAAGAGAAATGGATGCCTACAACAAAGCATATTCCCTTAGCTTTAAAAAACAAGGCATTTAAAAAATAAATTCCTGATGCTAACAACCTAAACAGTATTTTTATTATTAAAATTACTTCTATATCCCACTGGGTTTTGATAAAAAGCATATTGAAGATAAATTCACCTTGATTCTTTTTTAAAAATCTGTCTTGCAGCCTCTTCATCATGGGAAAACATTACCAGATGGATTGCACTGTACTCCAAGAGACTGTAAACCACGTTCTCTGACAAGATCTATGAGCCTGAAAGGCTGTTACCAGCAACTTGAGCTCATGGCAAGGTCTGTGCTGCTTGTCTGGGTGGCCTAACCATGATACCCAAAAACCCAGACACAGGAGCGACCAGCAGAACCTAAAAAATCCAGTTACTCAGCAGGCTGGGGCTTTAATACCTTTATGTTTGTGTTGAACCCCATTTTTTTTAATTTGTTTGCATTTTCATGCAAATTAATTATATCCATAACGAACACATGCTATTAAAGACCAGTACTCGCGAGGCACTCGGGGGCTTCAGCAAACTGGGACCAAGCCCAAACCGAAGGGACGCCCCAGCCCTTCCCCTCTGCCATTTTGCACTTCGCCGTGCGATCAGCACACGGATTTTCTACCAGTTTCGCGCCCGCTCCGCCCCTGCTCCGACACGACAAACCGGCCGGGCAGGAGGGCGTGCGGGGGCCGCCAGAG
>NW_009953218.1:1006658-1048731 GCF_000747805.2 Chaetura pelagica
GGCCCTGCCCTGCCCTGCCCTGTCTCCCCCCCGCTCCTTTCCTCTGCCCAAAGAGGCTGCGGCCTTGTCGTTCACTGCTCTGTGTGCTGGCTGCATGCAGAGTTCCACAAGAGTTCGTTCCAGCTGCTGTTCTGCCTCTTGCTGCCTGATACAAAATCCCTCGGGGTGCATGGAAAGCTTTTTGTTCTAGATTCAAACTGGCCCAAGACAAGTATCTATCCCAGCAGAGATGGCAAAAAAAAAAACAACAAAAACCCAAACATGTCACACCTATCTGTCATAAGTCTGTCAAGACCTAGTTAGTATTTTTCTGGAGTTCTTTGGGCTTTTTTGCTTTGTTTTCTCTAGAGTTAGATCTGTCATCCCCCCTAACCTTGTTCTGAAAACTACAGTAAGAACTGAATGTTAACGTCATCAGTTCTCAGTTATGTAAAAAGTATCCTAAGTGTTGGTTAAGGCTAATAACCCAACTAAAGCAAAGTTAACTATTTTTATCTCAGAGCTTTCATAAAGACTTTCACTGAAGTAAGGATTTAACATTTGCTGCTACTGTGGAATGACCTGGGGGAGGGGGAAACGTTTGAAAGTGCCTGGGCCAATTGTCTGAGCTGTGACCTTTGGAAGATCAGCCGCTCACAGAAAAACTTGCTACAGCAAACCTGTAAGTTTGGTTTAAGGATCTTCTGGCTATTGCTAAGCTAAGGTTTACCACCTGTAGAAGGAGCAAGGCCAGAACGGGAAGAGCTGAGCAGAAGCACTGGTTGTGGGTTCCTACCTCTCGCAGCCGCACAGCATCCTCACCTCCTGTGCCAGTGGCAGTTCTTAAGGTCACACACAATACTAAGTTTAGGAAGTGAAGGAGAAAAGAAACAGTGCCTCACTTTAATCTTTTCATCAACATGTATGCTTTGTAAATCACCTCGTCTCTTTCCAGGTCAATAGTAATTGGTCAAGACAAATGATTCAGGCATCAATACTTTGAGGGTTAACTTCAGTCAAACCAGCCACTTAAGCCTCTGAGCAAACAGGAGTTTGAAGTTGGAAGGAAAACAGAGACTTCACAAAATCCAACTCTTCAGGTGCTCCCAGCTGAGTATTAACAGATGTATTATTATTGTGTGGGAAATTTAACAAAGCCAGTTTATATCATTATTGCAAATCTTGGTACCACGCACACATGCCTGGGATGCTGGCTCCTTAATGCCACCTATTTAGAGCTGGCTTCAAAATTTTATTTCAGAACAAAGCATCATCAGGTCAAGAATGGGAGGCATATGCATATTGGTACCACATCAGTTGTGTTATCTTTAACTTATAACATTGCTAGTTATCTGTTAGTATGGAAATGTTAACCTTAGTGGACTGCTAAGCAGCCATTCCCATTAGGAAAGCTGCAAAACTGCTGGCCAGGGATATGAAAACCTTCTTGACAATTGAGTTTTCAAGATGTCAGTTACCTAACCAACACTCTGCAACGACCATGTACTATTTCTTAAGAGGTTCCAAAGACAAAACATCTCCTGATGTTTCTAGTGCTTTATTGACTTGTTGGACAGAAACATATTTATTGAAATTATGCCCTAGAACAGTGACTTGGGGGTGAGAAAAGAGGAAACACTGAATTTTGATAAATCACCACCATATTTCATAGTCTCCAGAAGAAACTGAAAAGGTTATCTGGACAGGACTTCAACCTTCTATTTTCCTATTACTTTCTTTCTGAATTTATCAGTACTCTGCCAGCAAAGTTCATTTGGGTTTTGTGAAATCTTATAATTTAATAACTGAGAAAGGAGCACATTTCACGTGGCTGGAATGTGATTCACTAGCCAGTAGTTGATAGCAACAGTGCTACCAGAATTTTAAAAAAGTCTACATACATGAGAAAGATGTGACAGAACACTCATAGAAATGAAACAAAAGCTTGGAGAAAAAATTATAGAATCCAGGTCATCATGTTCTGTTTTGGTTTTCCCACTGTGTAATGAGTGGAACACAAGGGGGGAGGGAGGAGAGGTGGATACCTGAAGCAACCATTGAGAGAAAAGCAAGAAAGTTATACTAACGAAATCCAGACCAGCCACACTAACATTGGGAAATACTGAAGCAACCCACAGATGATTTTTCAATGTAAAATCAATAGTTTATTGCCATGCTACAATTTATTATTTTTTTTCCAAATGAAGTTGGCACAGGTGAAGGGGGAAATGTTGTCATAATACATAATACATTTTTAAAATGCACATTTGGTAAGCTTTCTCAGTAATGACAGCTTAAAACAAGATTTTGTTGTTGGTTGTTTTGGTTTTTTTTAAGATTAACATGGAATGGCATAAAAATCCGCTCTTTCTGCATAGTATAGTATCACTTTTTTCATACAAGAAATATGGAATGTTTGTAAAAACAAATTCATTGAACAGGGCAAATTATTTGAAATTTTATAAACAATTTGGCAATGGTACTCCCACTGTTTAGACTTTTTATATAAAAGAAATAAAAATCTAGAAAGCTACCTTTATACAAAGTTGCTATATTTATGCCTTTAAGTAGGAAAAAACATTTCATAATGCAAATTAGGACATACAATAATCTTACAATATTGTACAACATAATGACAAGAAAAGAACATACAACATAAGGTTTTGGCCTTTGTAGAAATGTCTATTTCTGCATTTAATAAATGCATTTGTGGCACACTGGTGACTACTGAATTCTTACTGCTGCCAGCCAGCTTTCACACTGGATGGGTACTAGGCTGCACTGTGACAGCAGGTCTGCAGTTCAGTTAAAAGACAGACTGGTTTTCAGGAGACAAAAGGTGAAGCTGCAAGGAAGCGGGATATGAAAAAGGCAATGTGCCCGCTGGTTGGGGCACCTGGACTGTGGGACACCATACAACACTCTCCTGTCCTAGCAGGGCATCTCCTATACATTCAGTTCTGAAGTACCAAAGTCTTACAAATGAGAACATCTGTGCTGGAGATTTGGCAACATTTCAGGGAAAATACAAAGTTAGTACCAAATATATAATATATTATATATAAAATGTGGGTGTATGATATATACACGCATATTCTAATGCAAAAAAACTGCATTAATATGGAGTTAAATTTGCTGACATCCATTCCTAAATAACATAACCATTAAAAAACAGGTGTAATCCTGATCTTTCACACACTTCAGAATCACTTCCTCTTTCATACATAATAAAGCAATATATATGCAAGTATGACTAAGAAATCAAAATTCACATAATATTCTGAACTCTGACCACAACAAATAGGATTATTTTTTTTTTCAGTACATGTAATTAAATATATTTATATTTTTACAGTATTTTTAGACCATTCCTGAAGAACTTGACCAACCAGCTCCTCAGGTGTAACAGAGCTGTTACATCAGCAGAACTTGATCTTGTAGGAACACATCCAGTGTCCCTTGAGGCCAACGCAAACCATTTGTTTGGCTTCAAAAGACGCTATATGAGGCCCAAACAAGCTCCGGAAGGATAACCCTGCTAACAAGGAAGATTCCCTGATGACATCAAAGCTCCTAATTCAGACTTCCTTTCCTACTGTCCAAGGAAAGGACTGGACCAAAAGACACATGGACTCTGGGTTGCTGGCAGGTGGCATTGGGGATGCCCATGCTGGCAAGGCCAGCCTGAGGACACCTTCTGTTCCAAGGCTTCCCCTGCAGAGCAGAGGAGCTGCCCCTCCACACTCATTGCTGGGCCATTCGCTCGCCCCAGGGGACCCCAGGGCATCCTGTACTTTGCAAACACAGAGGAAGACGGGCCCTGTTCTGAAGGGCTCAAGCCTATTTCTTAAGCATATTTTTAGCATAATCTCCTTTGTATATACACATTTTTGCTACATAAAATAGAATTACACCAAAGTAATGGGTATAGCAGAAAATGTTGTCACAATATATGTATATTACTGCACTAAATAATTAACTAAAACTGCAAGAAAAATTTTGAAATGCCCTTTGTAATATATAAAAAAATATAGAAATGTCCGACACTTGTTTCATCAACTTTTAAAGTAACTTTATCTCTTGCATTCTATCTGTACACCTACACATTTCCAAACAAAATACTGCGTTAATCTGGAGTAAACACTGTGTTAGAACAATATCCTCATAAGACATTTGACATACTTTGCCACATACCTTACAGCACAGTATCACAAGAAATAATGTACACACGGTCAGAGTTACAGCTGCTAAGTTGTTGGGTTTTTTTCTTATTCACTTATGTTATCCAAAAGAGCAAGTAATTCCTAAAGCTTGCAAAAGAACCTTAACTCAAGACTTCCTTTATTTTTTGTGTATGCTCTGTAAGAAGGACATCAGCAACCTTGACTCCATCTTAACGCAGTTTTTTGTGGATTTTTTTTTTTTTGTTTTGGAGTGTATATGAATTTAAAATAAAGATATCATAAATGAACTTATGTTTATATTAAGTAAATACTGTCAAATATAAATGCCTGAATTGCTACCTCAAGGAAAAGATGGGAAAGGTCTTATAATTAAATTCAAAATAATACCTAATTCTATCAAACTGAAGAATCCAACTTCTTTAGGGGAAATAGGAGAATTTCAGAATTAAGTCCACTATTAGTTCCTACTAAATCAGCTTCATCTTATTTGCAGCCATTAAATAAATTAGTACAGTGCAGAAACAGAATTTCACCATTGATCCCACCTTACATGAAGAGGAAAATACTGCTTAGAAATAGAGGTCCAGATCAGATACATCATTATACGCTCAAAGTAGTAACTGATATTAATCACAACTTGCATTTTCACTTCACTGACAGTGAGCGCTCTCTCCTGACTCTGTCTCATCTACAAGTGGTCAAATATAAACCAAAAACAAGGATAGCCAGATTTTGAACCAATATACGCTGTTAAAAACAACCAGCAAAATCAACTGCTGGTCTGCCACCTGCAAAAGAGCAGCCCTGTTTTGACATAGGTTTGGACTTCATACAGCTTATACCCTTCTGGGGCCCTTTTTACACCCAAGCCCTAGCCAGAGGTGTAAGCACACGTACAAATACCCAAACATCTGGGAAATCGAGCAGATTATGATATGAAATGTCTATCTGAAAACTTAAGATTTCTATAAAAGTTCCATAGATTTTAATAGGAACAAGAGCAGTGCTTCAATGCACTTGATTACATTCAACTCCTGTCATAAGTAAAACGTACTTACCAGGGGAAACAAAAAATGTTCTAATTAGAGAATTAAGCTTGTCGGAAGGGTCTTTTTTGTGTTGTTTTATGAAGTCACCAGGAAACACCACAAAATTAAAAGAAATTGGTCCTCCTCTTGACATCAATTTGAGAAAAACAACGTTTTGCTGATATAAACAATGGATTCAATTTTCAAGAACTCTAATTCTAGTACAACCTTTATTATGTACTTTTGGTCACCATTCCATCTTTTTTATCAACTCAGTTTCCTTGTTCAAAAGATACACTAATGTATGTCTTTCCCAAATCATTGTGTTAAAGAAATATCTACAGTTCAAGGCTTTCCCTTGTCAAATGTGCTTGAAGTGTAACAGCCAATTGCATGTTATGAATTAAAAGTAGAACTCACTGAATGCTGCCATTTTTGCAGGACCTAGTTTATGTAAACTTCACATCTCAAATAAAGAAAATGGTTACATATTTGTAGTTTCTTATTCTGTACACCTGTGGGCTCAAAATAAATACAATATAAATGTTGTAGAGACATTTCAGCTGAAAACTGAATCCTAGATTACAGACATTAAACCTAACATCACAGCCTTTAAAGAGACTGAATTGGAAAAATATTTACCAAGTCTCAAAGGGTAAAGTGCATTGCAACTACATCTACTTCAAGGGGCAGACAATAAGGAATGCTATAGATGAGTAGCATGTGTAACAGGGCTTACCCAGTATGTTTGCAGCATACACAAAACGAGAAAGCATTATCCCACCTGTAAAGTGTAAAAAAGGAATAGCTCTGGAAAATATGTCATCAGACTTGTTAATATAATTAAGGCTACAGAAAGTTGAAATAATCTCAATATATGTTTTAAATTCTGGGGACCAAAGCTAAGAAAACACCCTTATGAAGTACTGTGAAACTTGCAAGAACATAAAAAAATTACTCAGACTACGCCTTGTATCTGAGACTATTCAGGATAAACACATAGGACAGTGCACTGGAACTAAGGAGAGATAGGGCTGGTTCTAATTTTGGCAGGTCACTTAGAATCTACCTGAAGCCTCCATTTCCCTATTTGTCAATTAAGACTATTACTTCCCTGTCTCACAGGTGTAAGGGTCCAATCAATTAGTATTTCTGAAACACCCATACTCTACAGATGAGGACCAAATATTTCTAGGCAGCTATCTAGATCAAACACATTTGCCTCAAAACACATGCTGAAGGCATTAGTTCAGTTCACAAATTTAAATGAGCTATAAGCTAAGAACAAGAATCACACCATTACCATGAACCCAGTAAGAATTTGCAATACCTGGCAGTTTCTCTTCAATACAGACCAAGACTGGTCCACAAGGGTAAGGTGAGGCAATAGCAAAGATGTGAAGGAACACTAACACTGCAGACCTGTAAAATGTCTAGCTCTAGACAGTCATTACCTTCATGAGTACCATGGTTTCCCCACAAGTCAACGGGTCTATCACAAGAGTATGCATAGGTTGACAGTGAAATCATTAATGAGTTTTCTTTCTAGGATCCTCATAATGGTCTCAATTACTCCCATGTTTTACTCCTGCAAATGATGTTCTTTGTGCATCTGGTATTTCAGTACCACACAGTCTGAAATGAAAGTCAGAGTGAAAAGGTTGCCTGATATCCCTTACTGCAAGATGCATGTATTTCAGGTGTTACCACTATGGAACTGTGAAATGACCCATGAAGAAGTTAACATAGAAACAGGAACACACTCCAATTTAAAAGACTGAGAATAACTGTAGTTTGTTTTTTATAAAACTTCAAATATTGCATGAAGACCCTAATTCTTTTTCAGATCTCCAAATGGCTTTTCTTGCATGTTTTTCTCACTCACAGTTCAAAGGTTATTTTACATCAAACCAGCTCACACAAGTGTCAGTTCCTTTGCAATCACAGGCTCAAGAGTAATCTCTTCTTCTGCTAGTACCAAGGTGCACTTGCAATACTGCCAGAATTCTAAAATTATTCTGAATATTTAAAAAAACAACAAAAAAATACCCAAAACCAAAACAAAAAAAACCCCCAAACTTCTGCCAAGGGTGCATCTGGCATATTCAACAAACAACATTTTGCCTGCATGTACCTATAACACTGAGCAGCCATCATTGTAACCAAGTTCACCAACTGCAAAAAGAAAAGAAGTCTGCCTGTAGATAACACTAGCTTCAGATAATTTACTACATCTCTTTCTAAATTATCCTATCCACTATGGATGCACATTGCTAGAATGTACAATTTTCTATAAAGAACCAGTACCCTGCCTCTCGTGTAACCTGTGTCTGATGCTTTAGAGGAAGACAATAACTGCAGAATAAACCTTTCCAGTTGTGCAATAATGCATGCTGCTGGAGAGCTGGGATATTTCTGTCAGGCATAAAAAAGTAGAACACTGGACAAGCATTTGACCTTCAGGAGTCTTGTCAAATGCAGAGAGTAAGACAAACACATAAATGACCCTGAACAATAATTAAAGCTATGTACAAAATTCTGACTTTTAAAACAAGACATTATGGAACAGATAAAAAAGAAACACACGAATGCAAAGAAAGGAAGGCACACTGAACTAAGAAATTACAAGAGAGCCTTAATTCATACAGCCAACCTGTGAATTCCTTCACAAAAAAACCCTCCACAACTCTAATGAGATTAAAATTCTGTCAGGTTTCACAGGGAATTGATACACCACTTGGAATTCATTTCCAGTGGAAGCAGCTTAAGGCTGGGTTTTGATGTGTTTATAGCTCTGATAACAAACTTCGATGTGACCTCTTAAACATCACACAAGTTAAGAAAACTATTAGGAATTAAAGGCCTTCTTGCCCATGTGGTCCTAAAAAAAACCCAAACAGACAAAAAAAGGTGTGGTGTTTATATCTTTTGAGATGAACCAAGATATCTTGTGTATGTCAAACTGAGTGAATTAATGCATTACATACATTTCATTCTGGAGGAGCCACTTCAACGAGGAATAAACATAACATAGGTATCTTGAAAGATTAGGTTTACCTGCTAATAATGCACATATCAAGAGGCTTTTAAAAGTGTTATAAATGCCATCAATAAGTATAGGCACCAGACCAGAATATTTATAAATTCAACACTGGCATATCACTCAGACTCTAATCAATTTAAAGAGGCACTGTGAAAGGTGATGATGCTGCTATGCAGTAATGACTACTACTGTAGAATGAAAGTGTTACCTAAATGAATACTTGCTCTACATTAATTCCCTTTAGTTAGACAAGTACATGAAGTATGCAGAAAAAATTCTATTAGTCTATAAAAGGCGTTAGTGTTAAGAAATGCAAGGTATTTGCATCTTCAATTTTATAAACTTCACAAAAGGTGCAAATGATTTCATGCTTCCCAGGCTCACATAGGCACGTCTGTACTGTTATGTCTAGTTTTCCTAGAAGTACCATCATCTCGGGGCAGTGCTTTTTGCAAACTTGACATAGCAGCAGTTCTTTCGATGTCTATCACAGCATACAGCTCTGTGCGCCTGGTTGGAGTTTGCGGAAGTGGAGTGGTGGGGGTTTTTGGAGTCTGAGGGTTGTCGGAGTCACTACCACCTTCCAAGTCAACCTGTATATAGTTGAGCTGCCTGTGTTCTAAACTTGGACGCCTAATGTCAAAGTTAAAGACTGTTGGGGTACAGTCCCGACGTCGTGTAAATTCTACTTTATGAGCACTTGCTGGTACCGTTACATTCTCTGTATTGACATAATTATGCATTGGATCTAGGTTATTGTGGTAGCCATTCAGAGATGGGGTCTTTGGTCCTAAACTGTCATCTTCATCTCTACTCAGCTTGTGGGCTTCCCAAACAGGAGGCAAGGATGGCAAGTTCTCATAGTTCAACAGCGCAGTTCTCCTCTGAGCAGAGTTGTTAATGTTCTGGGTATCTGAGGTACTGATTGATGTCAAACGACCTCTCCTGACCCCTGAGGCACTAGGGATTGATAACCTATTTATATTTTCATACACCAATTTATTACCAGATGGTGTTTCTCTACGTTCATCACTGTCGTACCCAGTGTCCCATTCAGTGTTGTTTGTGCTGCTGCCGCTAACTTGGTCTCTCCCAAGTTGCTCCAGTTTCTCTCTTTCCATTAACTGCCTTTGAACAGGTGTTGGTCCTAAAACAAACTTGACTCCTTCAGGCTCCAGGAGAACCTGAGCATCTCTGTCATCAGTACACATCTGATCTTCTTTCACTTTAGTTGTTTCAGTGTTTGAAAGCTTTGATTCCAGTGGCACATGCACACTTGATCGATTTTTTCTTTCCTCTTGTACTCCAGTAGTGTTGACGTAAGTATGCACCTAAAAGGGGGAAAAAATAAAGGTAAATTCAAATGTTTTTTGCACTTTTTTCCCCCTTCTAAATTTCTTTCTTAACTCCTCATGTTTTAAAACTCAAAATACCTGAAAACCCAATCTCATTATAGCAGCTGTTTAAGAGCAAAGGTAATCTCTTTCACATTTTCCTGAACTGTGCTCAGTTTTGGTTGTTTTCACTGTAATTGTTGTTGGTTTTATTAACATTAAATAAAATTAGAGGTAGTCAAGGCAGACAAAATAATGCAATTTACATCCTACATTTATAATTGTTTGGATTTGATGTTTTATTCCTAGTTGTGCTCTAGTTACAGCTTTTCATGTTCTATTCCAGCTCTGCTCTGGTCAGGGCAGCCCCAGGCTGCTCCAACTTAGTTCATTAGTTCACTTGGACAAATGAGCAAAGCAGAGCTCTCCTGTGTCGTCCCTTACCATGATAGTGACCTACAGTTCAACTGTTGCTTTGGCTAAATTTATCTTTTATTTCCACACTGAAAAGGAAATTTACAAAACAACAACAAAAGCCCCTCCCCAGGATCTCGCCTTGTGTACTACTTGAGCAAAAAGAGGAAAGGTTGGCTCTACTGGCAGAACACTCCATTCTTTCTTCAAAAGCCAAGAGCCTCCTATTATCAGAAACTGAAACAGACAAACATACACTTCCATAAGAATTCTGGCACTCAGAATTAAAAAGGAGCAAGAGTTAGACCAGATGCCACAAATAAAGGCAGGAATACACCACTAGTTTATGCCTCTGAGTCCCCACAGTGGATCAACACGAAGCTGAAAGGTAAAGACTGAAGTAATGGGTTCTTTCTCCGGATTTTAATTCTGTGTCTGGATATCCAAATGGCAAAATAAGTGTTTTATGGCAGCAGTCATCTGGGCTTCCCAATTTCTCTGTCAAGCTCTACAAACCAAAGTGTCATTTAATCTCACTTGACTCCTACATTGATTCTTTAAACTCATTTACTCTTCAGTAACTCCAAAAGCATCTCTTGGACTCTTCTGTGGGCACTCCAACTGAATCCTTTCCCCCAAGACAGCTAACTGCACTTTGCTCCAGTTACTTTCTCTGATTTCCAAGACTGTATCTTGCCAAATACAAGAGTCCTCCTAAACCACATTACATTCCATTAAACTTGGCTAATATTTTCATCAACAATCTGAATTATGAGATAGAACACACCCTCAGAAAGCTTTCAGTCTATCCCAAATCAGTAGGGTTTCCCCTGAGGCATCTCAGCAGCCTGGAGAAGTGACCTCACAGAAACCTCATGCAGTTCAGCAACAGCAAATGCAAAGTCAAGAGCCTGGCATGCAAAAACAGCCAGACTAGACACCAACTGACTTGATAGCAGCTTTGCAGAAAAGCATCAGGGTTCCAGGTGGATGGTGAATTGAATGTGAGTCAGCAGTGTATCCTTACAGCAATAAAAACCAAATGTGCATTGCTTTGTGTTTGAAGACAGACACCACTACTGTGGAGCAATCCAGTGGAGGGCGATGATTAGAGGGTCTGAAGCATGTGACATACAAGAAGCCAAGAGAGCCATCCTTGTTTAGTCTTAAAAGAAGGCCAGGAAAAAACCTAATAGCTTTTTTTAGCTATCTGGTAAGATACAGAAAAGACAGCACCAGACAATTTTAAGGTATGTTCAGCAAAAGGCTAAGGGGCAACAGACATCAGCTTAACAGGAAAAAATCTGATTATGTGTTAGGGAAGAATGCTTTGACAAGGGTAGTCCAGCACTGGAACACATGGCTCAGAGACACTATGGAATCCCCTTGTTTGGAGTATTCAACACATGATAGGACTAGGCTCTGTGCAGCCTCCTCTAACTTTAGAATTTGGCCTGGAGTACTCTAGACGTCTCTTTTAACCAAAATTACTCCATTATTCCTACTCCCCAGATAGAAGTCTTACATGTAAAGACACTTTTTCAATAGGATATCTCATTATAAAATACAATTTATCAGTCTAAAAACAATTCTTGAAACTAGTCAGCTATGCTACAAAGTATCATTTTAAAGAGGCAAAGCAAATGCCTCTCTGAGGTAGTTAATATATAGGTAGGAACACATTACAGTTGATACTGAAAACCAAAAATGAATTCCTATAGAATAAACACTAGAAAAATATGAACTAATGTAGAACCTAAATGATCTGAGGGGGAAAAATACCCACTTGCTCCTCTGCTACAAGTAACGGATGTGTTGATTCTTCACCGACAGAGGGGAGGCGTGCACTTCCGACAGAAGGATGTCTGCTGGAAGGATGTGATGAAGCATCTCCAAAAGATGGATATCTGGGATAGCCATTAGGTAAACTTTGTGCGTTGAACCCAGGAGCTGATTCGATTAGAAAACAAGCAAAACCATATTAAAATAGAGCATTATACTGTATATGAGTAAGATGCTTCGTATCTTTGTTTTTGATTTTCAAAAGAGAAATTAAAATAGTAAAACAGTGTTAAATATTCATGACGCTCAATTTTGCTGGGGGGAAGAAAAGGGAAAACAAATTGCAAAGTATAGCATCACAATATTTACCGAGAAACATGTCTGAAGCAACCACTGAGATCTAGGTATATTACACACCACAGTCATCCCAGTAAATTCCCTCTCCAACTTCTCTTTATACAATTAACGTCTCCCTAACAGGGACTTATTTACTTAAGCTTCCATTTCTCTGAAATAATCACTAACCTGGAATTCCTAGTTTGAAATATCAAGCCTTAAAAACCCTCTGGCTTAAATATCTGCTTTAAAACCCTCCAGTCTTTTTTAAAAGACTTCATTCTATCCATCCATCCATCTACTCGCAGCAGGAGAGATTCTAAACCCACTATAGATGTGGTATTCCTATTACTTCGTTTTCTCAGAAAAAGGTTGGAACGCTGCCCAACATAAACATTTCTCAGAAATGCTACAATACAGCAATATATTATAAAGCAATTCAATATAAAGCAGTGTTCTTATGCAACAACTAAGTTCCTAAAATTTATTTCTGAAAGCGGAAGAACTTGACTGTGGCAGTTTTGCTCCCAAGACTTAAGATTCTCAAAAGAGAATCCTCAGCTAGTTCCTCAAGAGAATGCATTACTGGTAATTAGCCTCTTAGCTGAAAACAGCATTTAATTTACATTAAATCTTTAAGTAATTAAAAAGAAAACAAATGTAAAGCTAAGTACCATGTAACATTCAGGTATGTCATCTGATGGTATAACCACACTTACTGGTAGGCGTTCGAGGGGTTCTTGGAGCTTCCAACTCAGTTTGATGATTATTCCTTTCTACTACTGGCTCTTCTACCACATTTATGCTATTATTCTGCATTATCTCTTGCAACATATTAAACAGCTCTTCTGCACGGGCACATTTAAAGGCAAAGATTCCTATAAATACACAATAAAAAAAATCAAAATCCTTGAGTGTAAGAAACATGCTTTGCAATGTATACAGCTTTCAAACGACAGAACTGGAATCCCCATAATGAACACCTGTGAAGGAAGCAAAATGTTAAAAAAATTTTATTGCACCAAAACACACAAAATTACTGTGGGAACCTTTAATATCTAAGAAAAGAGTAAGTTTCCCATGCACCAAAAGTTAAATTAGAACAAAAAACTGACGCAATTAAAAGCAAAACTAAGTTTTGAGTGCTAAATGAGGGGGAGGAAAAAAGGCACAAAACAGGACAATAGTTTTTCTTTTTTTTTCTTAACCTGATAAAATTATACCTGTTAAGTAAATCAATCAACGAATAAAAACACTAAATGAAACTACTGTGTTGCTACAAGTTCGTATTTTTAAAATCAGATTTCTATTGAATTACCATAAACATAAGATACCTGCACAAGAGGAAAGAAGGATTTAAACACTGGGTAAAAGTGTAGTTTCTTTAAAAAGATTAAAATGAAAAGCTAGTAAGACAAACTGTGTGATACAGACAGTAACAAACCAACTGCTTTAGGCTAAAGGAGAGACACAGAACACAAAGTCAGCATCAATACCATGTATGTCGTGTGCGTATTGTGCCACTTTGCCTTTAAACAGCAGGGAGTGCCCCAACTTACCCTCACCAGCAAAGTCGCAGCTTTGGATTATTCTTCCATTGAAAGCATAAAGTTAAAGTTGACATGCTTGTTAAACGTGGATGCAGGTGCTCATTTTTTAAAATGAGTATTACAATCTTAAAACACTCTTTAATAAAAACTACCTACCTATATAGTTAGTTCTCTAAGTGCAATTATGTTAATATATTGGCAATTCCTATCACCATATTTACTTAAGGACGCAGAACAGTGACAGATCAGAACTATCATAAATGCTCCACATGGCAGTAGTTCACAAAAACCCAGCTGGGAATATACCATATGGACTAAGAGTAATGACACTCAACAACTAGTTGGTGCTGTGAATAAGCTCCATGCTTGCAAGACAGCAGCTGTAGAGATGCTTCTACTACATGTCCTCAACCCATGATCCAGCTCAACAGACCATATTTAATTTTCTGTGTATTTCTGAAATTACACACTGGATACTTAGATCTTAATGGACAAAAAATAAAATTTAAAAAATCTAGGTTCACAAGCTTAAAGAACCTTCCTGCATGTTTCTAAGAAATTCAGTTGCCTCTTTGTGTAAAAAAACATGCTTCCAAATTGCTGATTCCTTAACCTATGAAGTGAACCAAATTGGCACTGACACTGCAAGCAAAAACAACTTGACAAAGCTTTTATTTTTATTAAATAAATTAAAAATAAATGCCATGTGATCTGTCATTTACACAAAACAGCGACACACAAGCTCCTCCAGGTTTTCTATCCTGAAGTACCTATTAGCTGTGCTCCCAAAACATGTATTCAACATTTGTTAACACCTAGCACAAACTCAACGTTTCACCATCAGAGCATTCTGACAACTCATCAATAGATACAATTTGAGATAAAATGGAAAATGCAAACAAGAATATTGACTAAGGCAATCAGTAAAAGTTGCTGGGCAGTATTCAGGGTATTCTTAACAAAAAACTTCTTGGTCATCTCCTGAAGTGAGGATGGAATTTTGCAACTGTGCCCATAAAATCAAGTGTAGGTGTCAGGAACAATGCTCCTCTGCAAAAAGGCAGCAGAGAACATTTTCTGCCAGATTTCCTTTTTCTCAATAATCACAGTATTTTAATATTACGTAAGGAAGGCAAGAAACAAAAGAAGGAGGAAATGGTTGCTGCTTACACAGTCTGCTTAATCTTTTCTATTAAAAAAATAAAAAATTAAAGGATTTAGAAGCAAAGCAGAGAAGTCAATTAGACTCAGTGGAAAATTTCTGCAGACTTGCTAATAGGCCATGGAAAAGAACCTTCAAAATAGTATTTTTTATTTCATTTTATTAGTATCTATTTTACATGTTTAGAAGAAGCAGTAAATTAATCCTGAAAAATCAATTCAAGTAATTTTCTCCAAAACAAAGTTTATTTCTTTCTTCTTAGAAGCCTGAAAATTTAGTTTAAGATGGGGTATACTGTAAACATCTCTGTTTCTCATAAGGAGATTAACTGAGAATGCCTTGAAAAATCATATAAAAAATAACCTCTCTGCCTTTACCTCTGCCTGGACAATGAAGATTGACCAGCTTTGTTTACAATCAAGTATTTAATCTTCCTGATTTTTTACAGTGATTTTTTTTTTTTTAATGACAATTGGTAAAATCATTATTAGGTAAAAACATTAGTAAATGCTGCAAACCTGTGAGAAAATTAAAATGCAACTTAATTTCACCATGCATGAATACATAAGAATTCTAATGACACACAGCTTCATCACAGTAGACAGACCCAAAACGAGGCCGAGACCTCAACCAAAACAGCAATTCCCTTGGGAACTGCTGCTATGTAGAAAGAGAAAAAAGCCTACATCTTCTCTACATCATCCCTGGGAACCAACCTTGGCCAAGGCAGGCATGATCTGGAAACTGGAAAGGTAACCATCTTTTTCCAATTAATGCTACAAAGAAAATAACTGAGCACAGCTGGAATTTACACACCTCATACAAAAATATGTCAAAATTTGAGAATTATGTCATTGATATAAATGAAAATGGTATTTGTTTTAGAAGTGGATGAAACACAACTGTGTTACTTAAGACAATAATAGGGTAGGGATATCCAGTTCATACCAGTGCTTCTGTCTCTTAAAATCTAAACATCAGGAATTCTTACAATTCTGAGGAGAATCATCCACAGTTCCAAGTTTCACCGCCCCTCCCTGAAAGTCAAATCAACCTCTGAGGTAGGAGTATTTCCCTGTCAAATCACCTCTTAGGTTGACCAGAAGTTTCCACACATATCAGCATGAAGTGCTCCAGACCTACAGCAACTCAAATCCACAGTTTACCATAAGAACATTCCTCTTAAGTTACCTTACTTTTTTCAAGAAACCACATTCACATGTAAACTATTGCCTTTATAACCCTTGCGAAAGGTCAAGCAAACATCATTTTTTTAAAACAAAATTGTCTTCTAACATCAAATAAATTTCAAAAAAGCTTTATACACAAAAATTCCACATACCTTGTCCAGTTTGACACCTTCTGCCACTTTCAAAAGAGAAAAGATTTGAGTCATAGCCATAGCGACGGAGACAGAGGTAGTGCCATTTTACAGAGTCCCTTTTACGTGTGTACAAAATTAATTCTGTGTCTGTAAGTTCCATTATGCCAGAACCCAGTTCATTACCATCATCATCCACATTAATAACCTATAAAAAGGAAATTAAATAGCATTAAGTACTCTTTTGAGCACCAGTACCACTACTAATAATGTATCACTGATGCGCTCTACCTGCTCTGTCATATTAGTTACAACCTCTGAGGTGAAAGTTTAAAAAACCACATCTCACCGAACCAGTTCCTTTACTAAACCAACCCAGAATTAAAATAATACACATTTTAAAACCATATGAATGAGACTGCATAACATTATTGTAAAATGTGAGGAGAAATTGGAAATAGAAGAGATGCATAAGTTAAACATTTTTTTTTTAAAACCTGGCTTGATGTACCTATTCTAGTATTTCCACACAGATAAGGAATACCCCAGATAATGGAATCTTTCAGAGCCTCCTTTTTAAAAAATATATCGATATCTTTCCTTTGTCACATAACCCCACTTACAACTGGAAAAAAGAAAGAAAAAGGATAAGGGGCTCCAAGATAAAGCTTCCTTCACATACTTGTATAGCCTTGCACTGTGCTGAATCACCAGACTGTTTTAGATTTTTTTTTCTGCCTTTTTAAAGTCAACAAATAATTCAAATAACCTGTGGCTATCTTGCGTGAAAACACGTGTGTGAAGCTTAAATTCTTACTTTTTCTGCTTTGAAACCAGTTTGAGGTCATCTGCATCCTTTATAGAATTTAGACAACATATCTTTTACTCTACACGTATTTTATTTCAGAATGCTGCTTTCAGTGCAATTCTTACTTAATAAAAAGGCTACCAAAAAAATCTTCCCTATAGTATCAATGTTATTCCTTAAAGAGACATTTCCAACTTGAAATCTAGTCAACTGAAAAGAATTAGGAATAGTTTCATCAGCTACAGAGGCTTATGCCAACTTTCTTCATTTTGCAAATTACATCCTTTCATCTTCTCCTCTCTGCTGCTAAATAAGCACCCACACACACAATAGAGAAATTCTACAAGAAGAAAAATAGGATCTAGTTATACAAAGTGATGTCAAATGTATAAAAAGCAAGAAAACAGAAAAATTATTTTACCCTTCAGCTTTTTGAACTGATAATATTAAACATTTCCAGAAATTCCCATGGCTTTAAAGCTCATTTCACTGCTGCCCTAAGGCAACGCATGAATCATTTTCACTATGAAAGCATTACATTCCTTTGCCAACTCAGTGACAGTTTGGAGCACAGAAACAAATCTGACTTGTGTGACTATGCAAAGGTATGTTTACTTAAAGTCACTTACTTCAGCAACTTCATGTTAAGCATGTTAAGCACATGAACAAGTGTTCACAAGCTTAAAAATTCCAGGGATATAAGGGACAGAAGCACATTTATAAATAAAATTTCTTCATGTAAAGGACAAAAGTTCGCAAAATGCTACAATCATTGGTGATTTTCAAGTAAAACCAGCAGTCCTAAAAATTTCCATTGCTGACCCTGCATCCAGGTACATAAGCACACTTCTCCAATAGCTCTTCCTTATGCTTACACCTCCCTTCCTAACTTCCATAACCTGCCAGAGGCAACAATGCTTACTTGGGCTCTTCCAGATAAAATGGATCAAAAAGACAAGGCTTCTTCTCCTTCCTGATGATCAAAACTGACATAAAAAAGCCTACCCTGCCTAGCAAATTCCCGTCACTGCTGGTAAGAAAGGATTTCTCAAAGGGTCAAGAGAAACCTGTAGCCACAGACACCTGCAACTCTGCAATGATTTAACCACTGACCCTACTTTCATATTTTTTTTTTCCATCATAAACCCACGTCACAAGAAAGCAACAAAATAAGTAACAGCATACCAAGGCAGCTTACCTTAAACTTGTTTCGATGGTTATCTGGGACAGTTTCTTTATCTGGACAGCTACAACAGCTACCCATGACTTCTTTAGAAGACCATGTGATCTCTAAAGGGGGGGAAAAAACAAAGAACAGAATGACCATTTAGATTAAGTAAAAATAAAGTATCATTGACAAAACAACCCAACACAAATTGCTCTCTGAAATTACAGTTCTTCATTATTAATTCTGCAGTCATATGTAATTAAAAAAAAATCAACATAAATATTACAAATTGTTTAAAATACTTAAGATTTGCCATTAAGGAGTGGCAAAACTGAGCTGCTGATGTCCTACTGATAATTCAATTTGAGGTTACTACCAAACAGACCCATTTGATTTGTCATCTTAATTCCCATGGTAGCAGCTTGAGGGAAAACAAAAAACAACTTACTGGGTGCAATTCTCATGTCTTAAACCAGAGCCTGTACACAAGGCAACTACCAGGACTCCAGCTCCCTCTAAATGAGCCCTCCCCAGCTCAGACTGCTGCACACAGCCCTAGTGACACCCATGCAAGCCCTGGGCTGTAGGAGGTTACCAGGCACAAGCAACACAAAGAGTCCACACGGCAATCCTGAGAGGCTGCCCTGGCTTGGGCAGCTCCAGGGCTGGCTCACCATAGAGGGTGGAGGTGTTCCAGGCCTGCAGGCCTGGCAGCCGTGAAGCCAGGCTCTGTGCTTCCACTTTTAAATACTTCCCATACAGCAATGTACATAAAACTATGTAATCAAAGTCAAGGGAAGGAAAAAACCTTGCATTCAATACATTTTTTAAAAAAATGTGTTTCTATTAAGTTCAGTTTGGATTAAATTGTGTTCTACAGTCTACTTCATTAGCTATAAAACAGCAAAATATTCAACTCACACAGAACAGCATGGCTAAATTAAAGAAACCAAAAATAAATATTTGGTGGTTTTAATATTTTCCTTTAAAGTTTTCTGTATATATGGTAAAACTTTCATAAAACAGTATGATAAAATGTTCATAAAACAAGTCTCACAACTTGCTTCTCCTCCTTCTACCACCTTGCAGAGAACGGCAAGTCTGGTATTTCTTAACTACAAAAAAGCCAGACAAAAATCTTAAACCATTTACATCATCTTTATATGGGCTAGAAACTAAAATTTCCGCTACACAAATGAAAAGTGGTGCAAAATCCTGGAAGAGAGTAAGCTAGCAAGGGATATGACATTAGGAATCAAGAAGGAAAACAGAACTGGTTGGTTAATTTCACCAACTAAAGGGGAAAAAAATCTGATGTCACCTTAGGAAAACTGGGACTTGTCTTCTAGACAGGCATTTGTATTAGCATGCAGCAGTAGCATCCAAGTGGCACTTTAGTCTGCTAAGAAATAAGGTGCAATGAATATAATGAAGAGCAGCTAACTCTTCCTCTCTTCTTAACCAGAAAAGCCTCTTGAGAGATACTACTACCCTAGAGAACTTACAAATTTGTACAAATATGCCACTAAACCCCTGCAGAGATGAAATGAAGAACTTAACAGAAAGAGTAACAACATGGCTTAGATTAAACCAGTAACAAAGAGACAGAACACCAGACAAGTAGTCAAAATTGTAATTTCTGGCCATAACATGAAAATGTGCATTAACTTGACAGACTCAAAATGGAACTAGGAACTTGGCTGTTTGCTTCCACTGATGAAGAGAGAAGCTATGCTACACACAACTGTGTTTTTGCATAGTGAAATCCTCAATTTTATTAATCAGTCTCAATCACAGACTACTTTTAATAGTCTTCACACATACATCCCAATGTTACTTTAACTCTTCCATTGTTTTGCTTATTAATTCTGCCTGTTTTGATTAGAAAGGCAGATACAGCTAAAAACACCTATTCCTAATTTCCTACCCTGGCACCCCACAATGCCGCATGACGGTAATGTTCAGATGTTGCTCTTGTTAATCTACTGATGCTACCCTATTTATTCTGAGAATTCATGGCTAAAAAGAGCAATGTGAAAACAAATGCAATGCAGATTAGCAATGAATATGTAAGTTTGCAATAGATTTTCAAGCCCTGGTCCATGCAGCAGCCATAGCTACAGAAGCTTCTAAGTAGCCTTCAGGCACAGATGCTTTCACTTAATAAAGCTGAGTCTTAGACTTCCCCAAATGCTTTGACAAAGTGGAAACAGAACTAGATAGCAGCATGCTATTATAGAATCATGATTTCCTTTGCACTCAACATAAAATAACAGATCAAATCTGTTGGAGGCAGGTGCCAGCAAACTTAAAAAACAGTTAAAAAAATGTTAACTGCAAAGTCGTCTCAGAAAAATCACTCGAGTTGCAAGTAGAAAGATGTAGAATATGAACTTGTATGAACTATAGCCCCTGTACGCCAAGAACAACGAAGAAAAGGCATGTAATCGTGTGCTGGGTCAGTGTGGGGCTTTGGTAGAATGGGAGAGGCAGCAGGGACGGCATCTAGAAGAAGCAGCTAGACACTTCCCCAGCTCCAAGTCAGAGCTGCCACTGGCTGAGGCCAAATTCATCAGTGATGGCAGTCACCTTTGCAAGAGGGTATGTAAGAAGGGGAAAAGATACTGCTGGAGGACCTGCTGTGGAGAAAGGGGTGGGATGGGAGAGAAACACCTCTGCAGACACCAAGGTCAGTGAAGAAGAAGGAGGGGGAAGAGGTGCTCCAGGTGCTAGAACAGAGATTCCCTGCAGCACTCAGTGAAGATCATCATGAGGTAGGCTGTGCCCTCGCAGCCGACAGAGGTCCATGGTGGAGCAAATATCCACCTGCAACACACAGAGGACCCCACACCAGAAAAGGTGGAGGCCCAAAGGAGGCTGTGACCTGGTGGGAAACCTGCACTGGAGCAGGCTCCTGGCAGCACTTGTGATCCCATGGGAAGCCTGCACTGGAGCAATCTGTTCCTCAAGGACTGCACCTTATGGGAAGGACTCATGCTGGAGCAATTTGGGAAGAACTGCAGCCCATGGGGAAGGACTCAAGTTGGATAAGTTCATGGAGGACTGTCTCCTGTGGGAGTGCCCCCACACTGGTGCAGGGCAAGTGTGTGAGGAGTCCTCCCCCTGGGGAGAAAGGAGAGGCAGAGACAACATGTGATGAACTGACTGCAACCCCTATTCCTCATCCCCCTGCACTGAGGAGGAGGAGGTAGAAAAATCAGTGTCTCGTTAACCTACTCTGATTTGACTAGTAACAAATTACACTGATTTTTCCCCCTGACTCTGTTTTGCCCATGACCATAATTAGTGAGTGAAAGCTCCCTGTCCTTGCCTCAATCCATGAGCTTTTTGTTCTGTTATCTCCTCCCCATTCCACAAGGGAGAAAGACTGAGCAAGCAGCCATGTAATGCTCAGTCACAGGCTGGGCCTAAACCACGATAAATCATACTCCAGAAAACCAAGAACTGCAATGTTACTTCAAAGGAGAGAGGTGAAGCAAGGCTATGAGGAAGAAATTAAACAGCTAGGGAACTCACAGAATTAAAAAATCACTCACCTAGATTTGGCCATTAATATTCCCAGCCTCTGTTGCAGCATCAGGGCTTCTGTCATACTCAAAGTGTCATGTTGTCTTGTCACAGAACTAGTAATTTGACCTAGAACTAGAAGAGTATATAAACATGTATTTTTTCTTGTTTTTAAGATGCCTGTTAGTAAACTAACAGACATACTACTTTTTTTTTTTTTAGCCGTATTATGTCAAGTGAGGTCTTCATGGCTAGGATGCATCTTAAATGGAGTTTTAGACAAGAGACTGGTCTCTTAGAGCTTCCCCAACATTTCAGTGCCTAGCTGGTGTCACAATGGGGGACTCCACTCATACTCCACTCTTTGCACAATTTACTGTGTGGAAATTACAGATGTGAAGCTGCCATTATCCTTAGCACATACTGTACCACACCATAGCAGACAAACAGAACTACTCTTGCTTAACTCCCTCTTGCTTATCCTACCAAACATATACAAATGCTGACTTGTATGGCTAACACATCACCCTTTCTCCACTTCCCTCATGACGTGCTCCATTATATTAACCATGAATTGCTTGCTTTCACTTCACCCCCCTATTCCATGGATTACTTTCATACTAGCTATCCACTTGCATTTATCACTAAAATCTCAACTGCTGCTTCCATTAGGCTAACAGTTGGCAGGCTCCATTCTCTGTAAAACTGCCAAACAAGTACTTGATGTTTCCTTTGACACTGCTTCATAAACACAAATGAAGAGCTAAATTCGCAGTAAAATACTTTATCATTAGCCTTTCTTATCTGCCTTTCAGGTTGTCTTTGCAAAATTGTTGGAGACCACTGGCAACTCTGCTTATAAATGTAGCCACAATTCTTTGTATTTATCTGCTGTCCTCTGCCTTGCACTTGAATTAAAAGCATTTTGGAAACTCAAAGCATTCTTTTGCATAGTATCGAGTCTAAGGTAGTCCCAAACTCATCTCAGGTTCTTAGGGGATAACAATTGCAGAACACACTGTGGAGGGACTGTGCAAAAGAACAGCAGAAATTCAATACTGGCAAATGCAAAATAACACAACTAGCAAAGGAGCTCTACCTGTTAGGTAATATCAGTCAATGCAGTTCAATGAAAACACTAGCTCAAAAGCTATCATAAAGCAAAGGAAACAGAATTATTTAAAAAGAACTAAAAGAATGACAACAAAAATATAAGTCTACTGCATTAATCCACAGTACAGCCACAGATGTAGCAATGAGTAAAACCAGAAATTAACTATTTGGACTACTCAGCTTGGAAAAAGGGACCACAAAAGAAAGAAAAAAGGAATACAGAATTATAGGTGACATGGAGAAGATAAATAAAGCACAAGTATTTTCCAAACGCAAGAATCAGGGAGCCGCAGTTGACATTAAGGAGCAGGTTCAAAACAACTACACAAAAGTAATTTTTGTACATAGTATTTAGTTAAGCTTTGTGATCCACAATATATTTTGGGAAAAAATTGTTGCAAAAATCTAAAGACTCAGAAAATAATTTGACAATTGCAAGCTCCATTAAGAGCTTTTTAACTCAAGGATGTTATATCTAGCTCAAAAAGTCTCTAAGCCGCAGATATTTAGAAGGGTCTTAGGGAATGATCATAAAGTGCTCCTTCTTACTGTTCCCTTCCCTATATATTTACTATTGCCTGTTAGCATTTATCATTTACTGTTATTAATAGGATACTGGATAAGCGGATACTTAAGTCTGATCCAGTAAGGCCATTCTAGTTAACATAAAAGAATGACATAGACTCAGCACAATTTTTTTAATGCACTGTCATAAGACATTAAAGAAATAAATTATTAACAACTTGTATTTAACTTCAAACCAAAACGTAGATTTAACAAAGGTACAGAAACATAAACTTGTTCATACATCTGCATACACATACTAAACATAAAGATCCTCTGCTGTGCATAAGCGCAGGAAGTCACATACCCTTCCTCTAATTTATTTGCCCTTTAGCCACAAGCCTTCTCAGTCTTAGCCAAAACTGTACACACCTATATGCAAATCTATCTGTATGCAACACGCACAGGCTCTGGTTTTGTGACGGCCCTACCCAATCTAGCTGATATTATTTAACTATGTTTTTTGATCAGGTTAGATTTGTGTTGGCTTAGCACACCAAACGAGCTCAGTAGAAAGTTTCACAGGTGCCAGAGCTAGCTGGGGACAGAATCCTTAGGTCACCTCTGCTCACTTTTCAGTAAGCTTAGCCCTTTCACTAATTACTGGCATTTACTTAGTTTACCAAATTCCCTGACCTGTCCACTCTGGTGGAATCTAACATGCAGTCATTAGAAAAATAATAAAAATTAAAAATTTTACAGGCAAGCTACACTAATGCAGGTTTAATGTGACTCAACAGACTATCTTGTTTAAGTTACCTAAGAATGATTTTTCAATTATCTGTTAAACAGAGTTTTTAATGGATAAAAGAAAGGTCAAAGATTTACAGCACCTAACTTCTTTTAAATGTAAAGCAATAACAAAATTATCCAACCAGTTGTTTCCAATTACAAGTTGGCTATTTACTTTGTTTGGGATTTTGTCAAATCTTCCCTGATTGCAAAATATTTACCCAAACTTAAAACATACAAGGAGAAGTAGAGATTTTCACAGTCACAACCCTAAAAGTTAATCTTTTCCGTTATGTCTACAATGTCAAATTTAGGAGCTGTAATTTCCCATTCATGAAGCATCAGAATTGGCTGGGTGCAGTCATGCAAGGAAGGAGAAGGGGACAGAGTATTTTCTGCTTCTCCCGAACACATTCATTATTGCACTGCATGGTAAAAATCTCAAGCAAGATAAACCAGGACCAGCACTTACCTATACCTTGTTAACAGGGGTGAAAGTCAGAAGTGCCAGAACCTTAGTAAGAGTTATTACTTTGCTTTATAAAGTAAAACAAGTTTCTTTCCCACATAGACTAAGCAGTGGCAGTAAGTTATGCAAATCTCTCAAAATTCAATGAAAATAAGGCATCAGTGTAAATACAGTAAGTATTACTTTTTTTTCCCTTTTTCTTTTTTAAAGTCACAGTCAAAAGCTTGTAGACATTCTAAGATTTTCGATTCTGTTGTCTGCTGGGGTTGGGAATGGTCTGAGCAACACGTGTGTTCCCCTTGTGTAAGAAAGGCCACATGGACAAGCTGCAATCGTACTCTCCCTTTCACTCATGATAACTGGCCATCTCATTAAAATCAGCTCACGATTGCAAATCCAGTCTAAAAACTGGCATTAACTTAGTTCTGCATGCTCTGGTTGCAGAATCAAACATTAACTTTGGGTGATATTTTCTGTACACATTAATTCCTAGCACACACCTTGTAAAAATTAAGAAAGGAAAAGCAAGCCTCAGGAGAGGTAGGGAGAAGCAAAGGTGCCTTGTCTATAAACCAATATGCTGCAAATATTATTTTAAAATGAAAAAGTGGCCTTTCAAACCAGTAGCTGCCACAATGCTAGGTCCTCTGTGTGTCTTGCTCTCAGGCCTGCAAGCAGGGATCAGAAAACATAACTAAAGTGCATTAACATAATTTTAATGCTTTTTATATCTCAAAATTGTAGTTTAACAAAAAAAAAAAAAAAAGTTGACTAGAACATTTTCCTTCTTCAGAAATTTTAATACCTGGGAAGCCCATCGGATACAATGGAGTAGCTGAAGAAAGGTGCCCATGTACAGGTTGTCAGCACTCTGGCTGACAAGCATTTGAACCTATTCCTCCACATATTATAAAGCACTTAGTAATATTCTGATCATAGCTAAGTCATTTTTGCCTAGAGCATTTTAAATCACCCAACTTAGGAGACTACATCTACTTTTAAAAATAAAGTGTCAGCATTTAAACATTAAACTCTGCCACTTCCTAAAATACATTTCTCAACCTGATTTCCATAACCATTGTAAAGTGTTAGACATAGTTGACCTTAACTTGAAACATGTTAGCCATAGTAAATTCATACCAAGACTGAAATAAATAATTATCATTCCAAAAGCTCAGAAATAAGTCCTTCTAGGATTTTTCAGCTGCACCAGCACAGTAATACTTGAGTATTTCAGAACTACAGAACTGGGTTCTCACAGCTGTTTACTATCAAAGAACAAACAAGAACATTATATTCAATTTTAAGTTTTATCGATACACTCTTTAAATGCAAGCTATATGGATGGTTTCAACACCTGCTTCTTTCTTCATAATTAACGCCCAGATCAATTAAGGAGACAAACAAACAAGAAAATGAAAGTGAGCTGTACTTGACAGCTTCAAGAGAAATCCTTAAGTTTTTTTAAAAGGAAAAGCTCAATATTTGGAAGGAGAGTGGAGGGAACAAAATGTAGTGGTTTTCATTTGCTAATGTTGTCACCTCTTATAAAATTCCTTAAAAATAAATATTTTTCTCCTAAAAAATGTTACTTAAGGTAGCCAACACTTAAACACTTTGATACTTTGAGATACCCATCACATTTCTGGATTTTGCCTCTTACAACTCCTTTTTTGTTTTCTACTTCATCTGGGGTAAAATTTTTAAAAATCAAATTAAATAAATAAATACGTAAACCACGAAAAACCATAAAGCCTTCGCTTGAAGGAGAAAGGTGCAAAGGAAAAACTAGGGAGCACAGAGGAAAGGTTTTTATTACAGTAAACACCAGATTCATCTTGCATTTTAGGTCATTAACCTAAATGCTGTCAATCAATGTCATAGCTCCATAGAGACTGACCTGAGTGTAAGAAAGAGAGTCCAAATTTTTGGTTTTCTAAATTGCATCTAAACTAGACACTAGGAGTAGAGATCACAAATAATTTACTAGACAACTGAACACACTGAAATAGGAAAAACTAAGTTTATAATTTCCTGTCAAATTTCAAAATTCAAGGCCCCCAAGTGTTTGGATGTTTACATTTGTACAGAGATTCAGACAAGCATCTCCAATTCAGGGCAGGTATTACAGCGACCATCAGTACACCTGCCCAGCACATGCTGCAAGACTGATCTCTCACATGCTAAGTACTTGGTGACAGAGATGACCTGTTTGAAACAAGAAATCTAATTTCATTACAGTTGGTCAAGTGGCTTCTTATAGTAATGTTGCAGATGTCTTAACACTGTCTTATTTTAAAACAGAAGTTATTGTTAAATCTTAGTTACTGCTTTCAATATATGGGAACAAAAGCACTCTCAAACATTTACAGACAAAATCCACTCTGCAACTTGCTTTTTATCTCTCTCCCTGTCACTCATTTTTCCCTTAAGGACCTATTTTTCCTTATAAAGTTTTTTATAGAATGATACTAAGTATAAAATTATTTATTTCAGACTTGGCATTTGTCATGTTTCATCATTTCATTTCCACCTTTGCATACCATGTTAAATATTGCTTGATATTTTACTACAACTGCTGTATTTACATTTTCACCCTGCAAAAATATAAGCAGAAAGGATGGGATACAATTTATAAAGCAGCTTGTGTTTCTGTATCTGTCATGAAGAATACTAAGGACATAGTATGTCAAAGGGAAAAGATTATTTCAGAGATCCTGCATTAATTCACCTCAAATTATTATGGCAAAACTTGTATTACCTTTACCAGCCCAAAATCTTATGGGACTACATGAAGCTTACATGTGATTCCTTCAAATGCTGGCAACTCCACTCAACTTGTATTTTCTGTCCCTCCCTGAAGCTCATTCCAGTACATCTTTCTCCTCTTAAACTCTCACAATTGGAAATACTTGAAGAAGCACAGCCAAATCCCTAGAGATACATCATGAGAAGTAATTTTCTCAGCTCAGAGTTTTTTAGAACTGTTGATGCTAATGGTTATTCTACAGCATGGAATAATTTCATCTGGATACTGTCACTTCAGAGACTAAGTACAAATTGAAAGTATAAATCAGAGGATTTTAGGTTATACATAGGAAGTTTCTTAGTAATTTATTCTCTGCTCATTAACCAGAGTACAGCAAAGCAGCTTTGTCTACATAAAATAAATTTTGGCTGAAAGTGGAAGTCCTACAGGCACTAGATATAAGAAATGGACTCCTAAAGAGCGGAACCAACTTAACATAGTAAGAGAAATGCTACTGAGTTAAATAGTGTTACTCCTTCCAGAAGACAGATGAAGGCTGAAACAGTCCTGCAATCAGTCCTTTGACTTTTGCTGGTAGCTGAATACTGTGCCCATCTCATAACTGGCTAATACATTGGATCAAATGGGTAACATATTTATCTGATGTGGCAAATCCTGCTTCTTCAGAGTAGTGATGTCACTCATGGTAGCAAATTCTATATGATTTAAGAATCCTGGTATCCTACTTAGAACTTAAAATAGCCCACACTTTGACCTTCTATTTCTTTTGGCTAGCATATCTTCACTACCATGAAGCCAAGTTCTTTCAGTTGGAAAACAAAACTTAAGTTTTCTGGAACAAAGGACTCCCACGTACCAGACCTCACATGCACATAGATGTAGCACCAAAATAAAGCATTTGCCCTGAACTAGTAATTACTGAGTGTGGTCTACTCCAAGAGCCTTATTGCCCTGATGGTTATAAAAAGGACCTCTTCATTTAAAATTACTTGGAAAATTAATAAAAATATTTCTGTAAATCAGCAAAGACTAATTCATTTGAATTTCTGGAGACAGAACAGTTGTAAGGGGTGCCAGAGCTGGAATGTTCTCCCATGGAACAACAGGGGTTTAAAGGGATATGAATGTTCAGCAGATCAAGAAGAAACCCCTGAGAAATACAGCAAGAGGGGAATAAAACTTGCTCCTTGCCCACCCATGCATGCTGCCATCCTTCAAATCAACTACTTTCAGGTGTCCCAGAAGTCCCTTGCCTTGCACAGTCAACAAAATGGCAACAAAAATTCACCCCAAACAGTGAATGTATTTTGGGGAGGTGGCATTTTAATAGTAAAGCAAGCTGAACTAAGGTCAGACATAATCCTTGCCCTTCATCCACTTGGCAAAGATTACTAAGAAAATTAATATTGAAGGTGCCTAGTTACTAGAAGGATGAAAAAGCAGCAGTTCTAACGAACAATAACAGAGTTAAAAATTACAGCGAAGGGGATCCAAGAAGAAACTAAACATGCTGAGAAGGAGTTTGGTGCCAATGGCTGCAATTATGGAAAACAAACTATAAATGGTAAAGATGAAGTTGCAGAATTTAGTTTCTAACTTTGCTTATGCTAACAGGTGTAGTATTACCTCAAGATTTATATTAAAAGAGCATGTTGTCAGACTTATGATTGAAATACAGTAATAAATATAAACTCCTTTTGCTCTTTAGTCCTTTCCAAAGGAAAATTTAAAAAAACACCAACAAAACTGGCAAAACCCAAGCTGCACTGTGAAGCCTTCTCTCTCCTATGAAAACAAAATTATTGCAACCACATACAGGCTTCCGCCTTCTTTGAACACACAGTAAGGAGGCTGATGCAGGATTGCACCAGGAACTCACCTTCTCAGCATTCCTCCACTGGCACCTCCTGCCACTGCCAACTGTCTGCTTGTCGAATTCGCAAGAGCCTTTTTTTTCTTTTCTTATTCCTCCTTTTTAACACCCAGATCCTCATGACTTGATCCGTTTTGCTGTATATCTTTCCGTTTACTTAGACTCAAAGTGATCAGCAACTTTTTCCTACTTCGCCCCCTCACCCCATTCCACCTTACTGCTACATACACATACCCAATATCATTTAAAAAACTGGGGGAAAAAAAACATCAAGAAAAGAAAATGAGGAGTCTTGTTGGTTTGTGTAAATGCAGGACTTCCAACTGATCTTGAGGAGTCATTATGTAAAATTTTTTAATGGCCTGTTAGTATTAAATTCATTTGCTACAGTTCTCCTTAGAAACGATCATTTTAGCAAAATGCTTTGATTAGGTAAGTTAGTTAAATATTTGTGGAACACTGTTCATCAGTAAATCCTTTAAAAAATGCTCATTCTGACTGAAAAAAAACCTCTTATATTCACCAACATTACAGTAGAACTGAAGATTAATGACCAACTTAAACAGCTGGGTTAGACAAGCAGAGAAAACTGCAGCAGGCAGCAATGTTGTGCCCACACTTAGGTAAATCAGCCTTAAACTTCTTTAGAAGGAGGAAATTTACAGCACATGGAAAACCACTTTTAATGCTATTTAATAGCATTAAATGGAGTGTCAAATCTTCATCTCAGCACATTTTGAAAACTGTGTCTTTAAAGAACATGCATCTTGAACAGGAGCACACAAGCTGTTTGCTCCACCATCTCCATTAATCCTTCTGAGGATGTGTGACAATGTTCCTTGTTCTATTCTTTAATCGCTCTCCAAAAACTGATCCTCTTACTCCAAACTTCCAGAGAAATAACTTATATTTTACTTGGTACCATTTTAAAAACGATTTACACACAAGCAAATATTTTTCAATCTCTTAATAAAACAATTCCTCCAGATCCACACCACCATATTGTTTTCTGTGAGTGTCTGCCAGATTAACTACATCCTTTTAAAAGAAACTGACAGAACATCAAAATCCAAATCATGACATTAGGTTAAACAAGCAAGCACCATTAAATGATTTTATTCTTGGAAATTCCAAATCTATTTTAGAACGTCCTCTGAGGAACAGCATATACAAAAAGTATCATTTTTACACAACAATAAAACAGCAGAAACGGGACAAAAGTTTTAAGCATCAATGCCATGGAAAAGCTTTTTTAATATAGGATCAGGCAGAAAAGCAATAAGATGAGAAAATAAAACAATTAGGTCAAGTATGAGGCCTAAAAGGAAGACAGAATCTATCTTAATTCTTGAAAAGGATGCCTGGCTTCAAACTGTTTAAATAGTGAGTCAGCTCTCCAATATTTAACCACAAATGCCTTCTTAAACTTGAGGTCCACAGCTCTTGCCAAGCCTTCAAAGCCAGCAAAGTGCTAAACTTTGTAACTAAGTAAATGGCAGCATTTATATTTTGTAATATTTTAATCTCTGAAACATTGTTCATTCAAACATTTCAGGAAAAGTTAAGTTTGGCTTTTATACGTTTTTGACATGTTTTGTACATAGCCATCTAATACATTAATAGGAACAACACTGAAAAGTCTGCAAGGTCTTTCTTTCTGAAATGTTAAGGAGATTCTGTAAGATGTTATCAAAATTAAGACCATGCCACTGTGTTTTATAAAAATAAATAAATAGATAGATGAATAGAGTCACAATACGTGCCCTTCTTCAATCATCCATCCATGCAATGACATTAGTCAGCTCTCTCAACACTCCTAGGGTGGATTGCATCTGGAACCATCAATTTGTATGGGTCAAACTCCTGTAATACTTGACACACCAACTCTTCCTTCACTGATGACGGGTCGGTGTCTGCATTAACCTGGACTTTTGTTCCTATGACCTGGGACCCAACTGCATTGTTAAAGACAGAAGTGAAGAAGGTTGCATTGTTTGCAACTAGTTCACCTCTCCTGCTTAATAGTGGGCCAATATTATTCCTCTATTTCTGCTTGTGGTTAAGGAATCTGAAGAACCCTTTCTTGAAGTTTTTTCCATCTTTGGCCAATGTCAGTCCAAGCTGAGCTTTTACTTTCCTAACTGCATCTCTGCATACCTTGGCAATGCCTTTGTAATTTTCAACCAGTAATGTTCCACTTTTCCACCTCTGGTACATTTCCCTTTTGGTTCTGAGCAGACCCAGAAGCTCACAGTTAAGCCAAGGGGGTCCCTTGCTCTGCCTGCTTCCCTTGCCTTTAAGCAGGGATGAACTGGTTTTGCTTATCTAGGAGAGTGTTCTTGAAAAACTCCCAGGACTCACTGGCTCCTTTACCCTCCATGGAAGCTTCCCATTGGATCCCTTCCAAATGAACCCTGTTTGCTCTTGTAAAATCTAAAACCTTTGTCCTGGAATTAACCTTCATCATGCTTAGCAGTATCCCAAACTCCACAATATTTTGGTCACTGTCCCTAACTGAGATATTCCAGAGCAGGTTTTCTTGGTTAGTGAGTAGTACAGCTGTGCCCCATTCCTGGTTGGCACATCCAACACTTGTGTGAGGAAGCAGTCTTCTACACATTCCATGAACTTGGTGGTTGTCAGGTGAGCTGTGATGTTGCTCCTCCAGCAAATGTCTGGATAGTTAAAGTCTCCTGTAAGGACCAGGTTTTGTTGTCCCGAAGCTTGCCTGAGTGACCGAGTACATTACTGAAAGCTCTTCTTCAGGCATTTTATTGTCCCAAATTTGTAGTTTGAAAGATTGTTTGTACAATGAAGGTGACCACTCTGAAGAACTAATGTTTACAATAAAACCAAGCTTCTCTCACCAAATAAGTCTTACATGCTTTTATTTAAACAAGTCCTTCCATAAGATTCCTTCTATTAGCAAGTCTGTCTAGGTGGTGTTTAGAAAACAATTTCTGTGGAAGGTTTGGAGGATTAAACTGTCAACTTTGTGCATCACATGACATTTGTAAGCATTGGTACCTTCAACTACACAGAAAAGTCACGTTTTCCTTATTGTACTGAAATTACCATGTTATCTTAAATGGCAGATAATCTTTAAGGATAAAAACAACCTTTCTGGATTCTCATTCTTGACAGCACATGCATGTTCTCTAATTAATTATGATGCCTGAATATGTACAGCACATGGTCTCACACAGCAGTCATGTTCAAGATTGGAATTCACAGATGCTTATGGAGACTCACATATAATCCTCTCTGAATCAGGAAAAGAGTGACACAAATCCATGGGGAAAAAAAGCAACAACAAAACCTAAATGAAAGGCTAAGAAGTGCACTGAACTTCCCTACCACCGGGATAGTAGACTTATGTTTCAGCCTCAGACAAACCTCACACACCTCCTCCTCTCCTTGGCTATGGGGAATTCCATGTACTGGTGTGTCAAAAGCGTCAAGTACTACCTGAAATATTGTAGCTCTCAAAGCCTCCATATAGATTTTTTTTGTTTCTCTACCAGCTGCATTCAGAGATAAACTCTACATAACACATTCATGTTGGCTTTATGATTCTGTGTTATGAGTGAATCTTAGATGCCATAAACCTCTGCAAATTCTAGATAGTAAGAAACAGGTCAATGTAGTTTAAAATACCACACTAAAACTTCAAACACTCTTGCACATGGAAAACAAGCTGATTTGGTTTCTAGCTAGCATGGACAAGCTTGTCCTTGCCCATCCATTTTGCTAGCATCTAATGGCTATATTGAATGCCCATTTTCTCTCATAAAGGATTAATTCTAGAGACTGCTGAAGATGCCAAGACTTTATTACCATTACTGGCCATGACCATGTCAAAGCAGCACATGTAGTACTCTTTCAAAGTGGTATCAATTCCACAACAGCATCTTGTCTTTACCTGGGACTAAAGCCTCCAGAATTTACCCTCCACTTCTGCACAATTTATTTTTCTGACAAACTTCCACAGTGGAAAACATATAGATTGAAGGAGGCAGGGTGGGGGGCACCAACTAACATGTGTGCTCCTCTGTTACACTACATTAATTATTCGTATCTATATAATACTCTCTTTCCTCTATACCACTACCCAAACAGATCACACTCTCGTTATTCTGTGCCAGCTGTGCTATTTAACAGACATTGAAGTGGTACCACTTGGTAGGGTACATTAGCTTAAAAGCTACAAACAGTAGCTCTTCTGTTACATTTTTTATTACTAAACTTCAAAAAGACCTGGCAAACAAGAAACCAAAATAAATATACTACTGATGCTCTGAAAAAGCCCAGCAGACCTCCACGGGAGTTACTGATTCTTTATTATTCTTGACATTAACTGCTTTATTGGTGAAAGCAGACAAGCTGTCTCTTTTATGAAGAGTCCCTATTCACATGCCAGCTACCACATGTCCTAATCCAGCATTCCTCAAACTGAAGTCCACAAGGTCAGGGCTCATTTCACCTTCCCATCCCTCTTCCTCTCCCCTCCAGTTTAAGCAGCACTTTTCAGGAGGCAATGGAGAACTTCCAGGGTGCCAGGGGAGCAGAGGAGAGAGGCGATTGCTAAAGCCAGGCAGGGATCATGCAGCATTAGTGTGGAGGGACAGGCAGGCAGAGCAGATAACAGGACAGCAGGGCTCTTCCATCTTTCAGGAGGTCACACTCCTGGCTGTCCAGGGGCTACACAGTAACACAAGTTGGAGGTCCAGTAATGGGCTCTCCTGCAGCTCGTGACCAGAGGTGAGCTCTGGCTTTCATCGGTCCCCATGGTGAGCTGCTTTACAGAGCAAGGCCAGCAGAAAATATATTTTTGGAAGATTACATTTCAGCCAGTTTAGCTTCCTGAGCTGCCTCCCTGCTGGCCTAGTGACAGAGCTGGCACAACCAAAAGGAGACAGGAATGTGCAGGGGGGGAGCATGACTACAACTAGCCGTATGGTTAGCTCAGCTGGGGTTTCAAGCCATACCCAAATTGCAGCTTCATTAGCACAACTTGACCAGAGATAAATTGACTTACGTTCCACTTTCAGCTAATATGTACATCTCCACCTAAACGTATGTAAAATATCACTTATACCTACTCAGAAATAAAATACAAACAAAAACCTAGTAAGAAAACCCCATACCCACCTGAATTTCAGCTGTCTCAGGTTTTACTTTCTATAAATCTTACTTCAGTTATCCATCATTTCCAAATATCAGTGTGTCAGTCGTAACTGATCTGGGTTAAAAATAATAATTATTTTCCTTGCTCAGCTATTTTTTAATCTGGAACAGCTTCCTGATCAAGTTCACCACATGAACACCCAAACACAAATAAGAGGGTGGCACTGTTTATACCAACAGCACCACAAAGAGAAATGCTCTTTGAAACTACACCCACAGATAGACCTTTGTAGTTACTCAGTTCTGTGCTGCAGTTAAGTAATCAATCGCATATTGTTGTCCTTGAAAAGTCTCAGAAAAACTGAAAGAAAGGACAAAACACAAGAATTCAGATTTAGATAATTTTTTAACAGAAACATTTTAGAAGTTATGATCCTGACTCATCCATGGGACCTGCAGCTTTATTTTAAAGCAGATGGAACAAACAAAACAGATACCACCCCAATCCAACAATTTTCTAGATGACATACAAGTCTAGTCACATAGTTTAAACAGCCGATTTGCTGCTTCAGGGTATGAGGATCTGTCCAAAGATGATACAAACTCCAGTTGTTCCGAGATTTTACAATTACAGCATTTCATAAGTGAAATGATTCTGTATTTTAAGCACAGATTACTTCAAGTCCAGATGAATGCAAGTCAGAAACTAAATCCAACAGACATTTAAGTTTACTTACTAAGTGCCTTCTAGATCTACTCTCTAGGTGAAAACTCAAAGCAGTAAAACACCTATATAAAGTTCCCTTGTTGCTTCTCTACTCCAGCTTATTAGCATTTCTGCAGTGAAATGTATGTTTTAAGTAAGGGAAATTGCTTTTTACCATTGTTAATATTTAAACTCTTGTAAAGTAGTTAAAGGATCTTCACTGTCTATAACACATTTCAACTGCTCAGGAAAGGCCAGGCAATGACACACAAAAAGTCTTAACCAGTTAAACTGAACCAGTGTCCTCAAAGAGGATTTGTTTTACTAGTTATGGTAATGAAATATAGCAATTTAAGAGTAATTTTTGAGGAGCTATTTCCTACATATTTTATTAGCTGAACACCCCATCTCCTGAGACCCCTGCATGGTGTTTTATTCTGTGAAGAAATACAGTAATGATTTTTTAGGTGCTTTCTTGCATTTAAGAGGTGTGGGATATTGTCAGATACCTGAATTGCTCTATCCTAAGCAAGCCAGTTCATTAAAAATGGATTAAGGTGAGACTTCTAGGCTTAGAAGCTACAGTTTAATAAATATTTACAGCCCAAAATCATTGGTCGGACAGAAAAAAGAAATTTACACTTCAAGACAAGGTAACTCAATAGAACCTTTGAGAACTTAAAAAAAAAGTTTTTAAAAAATATTAATTACAAAAAACATCAAATACTTAAATATATAATAAATACATGGTAATTAATTACTGTAGTAAGCTGACAAGAAAACTGGTGAAGTTTTGATGTCTTGAGTACCTCCAAAATTGAAGTCAGAAAACTTCCTGGAATACATTATTTAGACAGAAAGTTAACAGCTTTCAATTGAAGAGTAAATGGGTGAGATACAGTATCTTGGTGAGACACGGGAAGAAGTTGCCCAAGAAAGTTGTGTAAGTGTTCCCTGGAAACCCTGGAAATGCTCAAGGACAGGCTGGATGGGACACTGAGCAATCTAGTCTAGTAGTAGATGTCCCCACCCATGCAGAGAGGTTGAAACTAGATGATCTTTAAGGTTCCTTCCAAACTAAGCCAATAAGGTCAACACCATCCCGGCCTGCATCAGGAATAGTGTGACCAGCAGGACTAGGGAGGTGATCCTGCCCCTCTGCTTGGCCTTGGTGAGGCCACACCTCAAGCATTGTGTGCAGTTTTGGGCATCATAGTATAGGATGGACACTGAGGTGTTGGAGAGGGTGCAGAGAAGGGCAACTAGGCTGATTAGAGGTCTGGAGAACGGGTCTTACAAGGAAAGGCTGAGCAACTGGGGCTGTTCAGCCTGGAGAAAAGGAGGCTGAGGGAAGACCTCATCACCCTGTACAACTACCTGATAGGAGGTTGTAGTGAGGTGTGTGTTGGCCTCTTCTCCCTGGTGACCAGCAACAGGATGAGGAAATGGGGTCAAGCTGTGCCAGGAGAGGTTCAGGCTGGATATTAGAAAAAATTTCTTCACAGCTAGAGTGGTGAGGCATTGAAACCGGATGCTCCGGGAGATGGTGAAAGCACCATCCCTGAAGATGTTCAAAAAAGGGGTAGACACGGTGTTTCATAAGATGGTTTAGTGTTTACGGGTTGTAAGGGGGATGGGTTGGACTTGATGATCTTGAAGGTCTTTTCCAACCTTGATGATTCTATGATCTTATCGGAACACAAGAGTCAGTCTAGGTTCCTCCATTCTAGCCTTATGCAACTTATGACTAAGAATAACCATCAGCATTACAAAAATGATCAAACAAAAAACAATCACTTTCTCCAATATTTAAAGATTTTCAAAAGCCATTTTAGATTGAAAATTATATTGGATCTTGTTGTCGAAATATATTTCTGCCAAGAACTACATTTTTGCATAACACTGTGTCATGTACAAGACTGATATAAATTACAGAAGTGATTACTGGGTATCTGAAAACATGGAACATACGGAAATAACATCAATGAACACATACCCTTTGTGAGTATGTGCACATTTATATATAAAAATAAAAATGTTTGCTATGCAACAAAGCTATGAAGTCTGAAGTGTAGACTTCAAGGTTTCATTAACATAACTGGTACTTCTGATCTAGTATCTTTGATAATGTGTTTCAAATATTTACCAAAGAAAAAAATCCTCGTTGTACTATGAAAGAGATGGTTTTCCAGAAGCACACAGTTCAGGTAATAATTTTATATTACAATTAATTCATAAAGCATGATTACTGAACATTTCTTCCTCCTCTGCCTACCTTAGTTTTATTTTTTCCCTATCTTTCCTATAGTATTTCCATCTCCTGCCACAGAGAATTCTGAAAATAAGAATTGGTTCTTTTGTACCAATGTTGGGGTTTAGTTAATCAGTAGGGTGATAAATAACTATTACCACACTGCCAAGTATTCTGTGCAGTGGAGATAACCAGTTAGATTAAACTGGACAAGTACCCCAGGTGACAGGCCCAAAGCCAAGTAACGTTTCCAGGACATTTTGAAGATTCTCTGTACATCTCAGTATCTGTCCTACACTGGCTTGACCTTTTATTTCTGTTACTCTTCATCTCACTTTGTCACTCCTCCTCTCACCACACCTCATCTCAGCTATTTGCCTCTCATTGCGTTTTCTTTGTTCAACTCATCCCAAGCCCATACCAAGGACCTTGCTACCACCATTGCTGTCAATCTACAATCATTTAAATAATACATTTATTTTTCTTATTTTGCATGCCTGTCTTACCCATTTAGACTATAAACTCTAAAAAACAGTTGGAAATGCCTGCTCCAATATTTATACTGCAGCTACCACAAGAGAGATGTAATTTTGGCTGACCATTACAAACACTGTAACAGACATGAAAACTCTTAAGTCTAGCCACAATTCCTTGGCAGGAACACCCCTACCAGTCTAAACTGGCAATCTCTTTTTTTTATGGCACAGCTATCTTGTTGCTTTTGTCTGTTCCTGTGCAGTGAAAATATTCTCTGTCCAAGAACTGGGAATGAGCAGACTCATTTCAACTACATTAAGACCGTGTCATGCTTATCATACAACTTAAGTGCCTTGCACTTAACCCTTAATTTGAGCAAAAGTTGAGTTTTTACATGCAATTCTATTACATACAGAGGTACTATTTGATATTGTATTGCTTATAACCCTTCAAACCCACAGGTGTAAAGACATCAAACATACAGCTGATGGATACAGGCTTGGAAAGAGGTAAGCATACAACTTGACTCAGACACAACTTTCTGAGGAACTCCTTACTTACAGTCAGCACACAGTGCTGACAAATACACTTTTTGAAAACCTTCATCTGCAATAGTACAAGAGACAAGGGAAGAAAAAGTAATGGTGGAAGACCTTGAAATAAAGACATTTGCAACACATACTGTGCCAAGAGTAGTTTACTTTTCTTATGGGAACTGTACGCTTAAGAGACAGTACAAACTGTGTCCAAAAGTTCATATACAGAAGCTCAGTCATGTGAGACTAAAATATTTTCCATAACCATTTTTAGAGCTTTGCTCATATATACTAAGGCAAAAAGGGCATCTTATTGAAAAGTCTCCTTCCAGTCCCCTATGATCTGAGGCTCCGATGTGAAAAGGAGAGAAGATAGGTCAGAAGAGTATGTCCCCATCAAACAGTTTTCAAAAAACTGTTACTGTCTGATAAATGAAGTTGAGCATATATTAGCATGTATTACACCATAAACAACCTGTGAGAAAATGAATATATAGTCATTATGATGGTGCTACTTATTTCTACCAAATGCACAAAAATTATCTCATCAATCTGCCCCAGTGGCCCAAGCAGCTTATAATTTTGGTTACCAGCATGTTTTAGAAACACTTTGGCAAGTATGCTTGACTGGTTCAAAGAACATTGGTCATAAGTTGGATTGACATCCATTAATTACGTAGTTCCAAAATACACATAATTATCCAAGTTAACAGTCTCTAATGCAAAAAGTTCAATCGTTACCAAAGCTACACAATAAACAGCCAGAAGGGCACTATCTTTTGTACCCACTGACATGGTAATACAGACACAGCTAGTTCCTGAGCATGCTGCTTCTCCTTTCCAAAGCTTTACTACATATAAGAACACCCCAGTTTCCTAGTGTGACTGGTTTTAAGCAGGACAGATTTGACATATGGTCTCACAACATGCAAAAATTTGCTTTACAAACACCCCCTCAAACTACCACTAAAAACAAGCAAACAAATTAAAAATGGCACAGGCATGTATATCATATTCTGTGCGTGTACTCCCATAGAAATTTACCTATGTACACAATATAGTAATATTTTAAACAATATCAACATAAACATAAACCATTAAAAGATACCATTAAGGTTTATATGTACTATCCTAGCAATTTCTTAAAACCCACATCTTCAATTTCCAGAAACTGATGCTTTCAAGTTCAAAATATTTAAGTGTTCTTGCTTATTTAGTCTATCCCGAAAAAAACAGCAGTATGAATAGCAAAGCCAGATGTTACTAATAATATGTAATTAACATCAGAAGCTTCCTACTGATTCACTGCAACCCCAAAAACCTGGGGGTTCTGTTGTCTTCAAGCAATGGGGACAGATGGGACATTTCTGGGGAAAACAGAGAAAAAAAATCCTGTGAACATCTGTATCTAAGACCACCCCATACAGTAAGTAAAGCTACAAATTAGCTTTAAAACTTTAAATATCATGTAATAATCTTTCCATCATCCTGAACTTAACAGTGTGGAAAAATCCCAAATAATTCCGCATTTTAGTTTATTCTGCACATCAAAGAAACAGCACTATTCTAGGCAGAACAAAGAAATGCACAATTATTTTATAGGTAGCAACAAGTATTCATACTGAAAAGGAAAGGTTAAGGTTATGCTCGAAGCAAGCAGGTGCTTTATCTACCTATAAGCAGATGCTCATGTGAATAAAGGTCAGGTTTTACGTCAGAGATTTTAACATTACAGGCAGACAGCCTTCAAAACAACTGGAACTGTGAAAGCTCATTTAACTATATACTCAAGATTAAACTTTCAAGAGGTTTGAGTCTCTCTTACTCTACTCCAGTAGCCATATTTGAGTACATGTGGTGCTCAAATGACTTGAAGGTGGGGAGAAGGGTGTAAAAAATCCCATTTATAGAAGAAATTAAGTTGTATTCTATTCATGTATCATTTCCTTTATAAGTAGTACCTGTGTACTTTAACCAGAACATTTGATATTGGTTACATAAAGGGAATAACTAATATATGACTGTACACCTTTTTTTAAAAAAAAAAAAAAAAAAAAGCCAAACCAGAGAATACTGACCATTAAAACAGTTGTGTTCCACTCCATAAAGGCCACTCTAAATATTGCAGATTAAATATTGGGCTACTCCATAAACTTTTACACTGCCTGCCTGCTTACCTGAAAAAAAAAATTAATTTCTTACTACTGTTGTGAAATCACAGAGAAGTCCAAATGACTCAGTACTACTATTTATGTATTTGTGCGTCACTCAACTTCTCTTTATATACTGATCATGAAGGCCAGAAAAATGCCAAAAATAAATCAGTATTTTAAAATTTTTCATTCTCTACTAGAATTATGCTTACTAGAACTAGCAGGAAGAAAGAGGTAACAAAAGCACCCCTTTCAAAACCAAGCCTATGTTTCTGAGATAATACAAATTCAATTTGTAACAAGGGCTTGTTGGTTCCCCTCACATACAGAAAATAGATGCATGGCTACCGAGTACTCTGAAGTCTTCCATTTGTGAATTAAACAGCCATTGTGAAATAGGATATTTAAAAATAACTGCTGTGCTCTTCCTTCTCAGAATGCTGTTTTGTGTTACCTTCAGCTGATCTAAAGGTCACGGCAGCTGAGAGATAGGGTCTTTCCTGCTCTGGCTATCTTCTAATTAGCCAGACAAGCTTCAATCCAAACTGCTGTGCTGATCATCTTGAGTGTTATCAGAAAACATATAGAGGATAACCAGAGGATCAGGCCCAGTCAGCATGGGTTTATGAAAGGCAGGTCCTGCCTGACAAACCTGATCTCCTTTTATAACCTGATGACCTGACTGTTGGATGAGGGAAAGGCTGTGGATATTGTCTATCTGGACCTCCAAAAAGCATTTGACACCGTTGCCCATAGAACTCTCATAAAAGAAACTGCCTGCTCATGGCCTGGATGAACATACAATCTGTTGGATCAAGCACTGGCTGGACAGTTGGGCCCAGAGAGTGGTGGTTAATGGAGTCAAATCCATCTGGGGCCAGTTACAAGTGCTGTTCCTCAGGGCTCAGTGTTGGGACTGTTTCTGTTTAACATTTTTATTCATGATCTCGATAAGGACATAGAGTGTATTATCAGGAAGTTTGCAGATGACACCACGCCAGGCGGGAGTGTTGATCTGCATGAGGATAGGAAGGCCCTACAGAGAGACTTGGATAGATTGGATCGTTGGGCTGATGTTAATGGTCTGGGCTTCAACAAGGCCAAGTGCTGGGTCCTGCACTTGGGCCACAACAATCCCAGGCAACACTACAGGCTTGGGGAAGTGTGGCTGGAAAGCTGACTGGCAGAAAAGGACCTGGGGCTTCTAATTGACAAGCAGCTTAATAGGAGCCAGCCGTGTGCCCAGGTGGCCAAGAAAGCCAATGGCATCCTGGCTTGTATTAGAAATAGTGTGACCAGCAGAAGTAGAGAGGTCATTGTCCCCCTGTACTCAGCACTGGTGAGGCAACACCTGGAGTACTGCGTCCAGTTTTGGGCTCTTCAGTTCAAGAGAGATACTGAGGTGCTGGAGCGAATACAGAGGAGGGCAATGAAATTGGTGAAGGGCCTAGAGAAAAAAAATCTTACAAAGAACACTGGAAGGAGCTGGCAATGTTTAGTTTGAGAAAGAGGAGGCTGAGGGGAGACCTCATCAGTCTGTAGAACTACCCGAAAGGTCATTGTAGATAGGCTGGTGCTGGTCTCTTTTCACAAGTAATTAGCCACAGAACAAGAGGGAATGGCTTCAAGCTGCAACAGGGGAGGTTTAGACTGGACATTAGGAAA
>NW_009953218.1:1048758-1062793 GCF_000747805.2 Chaetura pelagica
ATACTGGAATAGGCTGCCCAGGGAGGTGGTTGAGTCACCATCCCTGGATGTGCTTAAGGGTCATTTGGATGTGGTTTTGGTGGATATGGTTTATGAGAGAACTCTGTAGAGTAGGGATGATGGTTGGATTTGGTGACCCCAAGGGTCTTTTCCAATCTGAATAGTTCTATGATCGCATGATCTTGCTGATCAGAAGGCCACACTGTTATTAGTGACAACAAAAGGGAGGCTGGACCATGAAGCCTAAGGAGAAATCAGAGTCTTCCTTCTTGACAACAGGCTGCTCTTTGGCCATTTTAAAGTGGTCATGAAAACACAGCTTCATTATAATGTAGATTGATATCACAGGGATCTGCTAAAATACATCAAATAGTATGCACCATTTACAGAAACCTATAGAACAACTAAGGAAAAAGAAAACAGGCTGTAGCCTCTGAAACTGCTTACTTTCAATGTATTTTATGCAAAGGTAAGTTCATATAAAGCTACAGTTATGTGTGCAAAGTGTATTTTCAAGTAAATACTGCCATCTGTTTAGAAGTTAAGAAAAGTAAGATTTTTATAAAAACCATAGTATTTCAGTTTCAACATCAAGACTGGCATTGATAAGGCTTATTAAATCTAGGACTGATACTTGCAGCATGCTGGCATTTTAGAACTTGTGTTCTAATGTTTAGAACAGTGCTATTTCTTACTTCCATTTATACTTCAGTAAAACTGTCAAAAATTCTACACAAATACAGCTTCAAAAGTTCCTAAATGTTTAGGAGCAGGATTAGTGACCATTTAATCTGTACAGATTTTTTGGTTTTTTTGTTTAAAAGTCCACTTACTTTTGCATTTTCTTTGAAATAAGAACATAAAACATCACTTAAGTGTACAAGCCAAGGTTAATAAGCTCCTGACACTTAAGCTTTTTCACGTGACTGACAGAAATCATGCCCTTCATTTTTGAGAAAGTCAACTACAGATGTCAGGCATTGTCCAACTCAGTATTAAATTATACTTTACATAAACACACAGCATGATATCTTTGGAAGTTGGCGATTTACTAAACCTGATTATTAAAGTGTTCAGTAACATCAGCTACAAACAGCAAGATTTTTTTCTTCTCTCTCTGCAAAAGATCAACAGCATAAAGATTAATTTAGAGCAAGAACTTAAAGCTTTCATATGAAACAGCATATTTCACATCTGATTTCTACTGGCAGTGCAAGATAAATGGCTTGCTTTCACCTTAAAATTAACATTCAGTACACCAGAAGGACAGTAGTACATTTTTAAAACTTATTACTCTGCTTAGCATTTCAAGTTAAAAGGATACCTTTGAAATGAAAACTACATATTGTTTGAAAATATTTTGGCACTGGCACAGAATCTGCAAAATAATAGCCCAAGCTTTAACTTCATTATCCTTTAACAAGAATTGTGGTTTGAGAAAATACAACAACTTCATAAACATAATAATCACTAAGTGTAATAGCCTTTGGCAATAATGTTCCAAAGCAAGTTTGGATAATCCAAGATAAACCATGACTCCTATTCTCTCTCTCTCTACTTCTGCAGTTAATATACAAAATTTCAAAAGCAAATTAAAATGGTGTGTCTCAGACTGTACCAGCAAACAAAACACACACTTCTGTCAAAGCAACACATTATATCCAGCAATAACTGAACCAGTCAACAAGAGTATGTTACAGAAACTGCAATCCAACAGCCAAATCTGCAAAAGCTGTACTATTTCCTAGGACAGAAACAGAAAAGAAATTGAAGAAAATTTACACACAGTTACAAAAGGAGTGTGAAATAATCATTGTTACTTACGATGCACTTTAATCCCAGATACTTTGTCCATTTATTGCAACTCCTTGGTCTACACTGGAAGACACCCAAAAACAAAAACACTGAAGCCATTTATCCCTGCCTAGTAATATTGTGTTTTGAAAGTAATTTAGAACTAAGAAGCATTATAATTAGCCACTGCTAAGACAGTAAAATAATGTAATTCAAATTCTCTATGTAACAGGCGATATTAGGAAAAATTAAGTCAAGCAGCCAAAATTCAAAATATTCAAAAAATGAAGCTGCTTCCTAACTGATTGCTAGTCCCCTTTCTTCATCAGTTCCCATTCAATTCTCTGTTTATCCACTACCTTACATTATCTTGCCCAGCTCCCATGACTTCTGTTTAACCCCATCAACCTTTAAGCTGCTCACCTATACGAAACACAAACACAGATTTGAAACCCAAATAAAGTTGAAATAAATTTTGTTATTAGGGGTAGCCTATGAGTAACTCAGCAAGTAGCTTATACACAATTCAACAACAAACATTTTGGTGATGGTTTTAGTTACATTTTATTCATAAGTCTAGACTTCAGTTTCAAAGACAACATCCCCTTATTCCTTCTAGCTTTATGTTCTTTTTACATGTCCCTATGTAGTTACAAAATTTTATATAACTACCCACCTAAAAAAGTCCATTCATAATTAAAGGTAATCAATGTTGTGACTTTACTGAAGTTGAGTTTGGTATTGGAATTAGTTCATAGAAGGACTTTACAATAAATGTAAACCAAGATCTCTCTCAAATCACTAACAGTTAGCCCACAATATTTACTATTCAGAGCAGTATGCAAAATACTACTACTGTTCACCATACACTGGTAGGCTTTTTTATTCCATCACCTTAAGCATTCTTCTGTAATATTTCCTTGTTTGTTCTGAAGTTATGAATATATAAGGCTTTCTGAAGCTACATTTCCTTGGTATAGCACACTTGAGAAATAACTTTTCATACAGAGCAAACCTAAAATATAACTACTTAAAAACCTAATTAATACAGTATTTCACTTATTCCTCCTTAGCTGACAAGGAAGTTTTATGTATTTCATTATACAAGAGTTTACATTATTTTCAGCTGTTGGGTTATGTCCAACTCTTGACAATCTGAATGCTAGCATTTCTACAGACTAATGATGGAGCAGGGCATAAAGCTGAAAGCACGCAAGTGATACATGAGAGCTGAAGATTTTCTTTCTATATAAGTATGAACACTAGCCATCCCTTCCCCATCCTCCCCACTCTCCCAATAATTTTAGCTATTAATAAACAATAAAAGCTATGTTAACTTGCATAACTCCATTAAAAGAAAACCAAAACCCACACACATCTAGGTCACACATTTTTATGTGGCGCACTGGAAAGCAACAGGAAGAAATACGATCTGCCTATTCTAGACATTTTGCCTTCTGACAGCAGAATCAGAGAACAAGTCTTACTTGAAATATGTTTTTCTTCTTGAAAAAAAAAAATCTAGAACTGTATGTAATCAAGCAGTATGGCAGTTCATAAAAAATGGTGTCAAACAATGCCAAAATAATTAGTCACTAAAGAATAGTGTGTTGAAATACACACTTAACCTTTTTTGGTGCAAAGCCTACAACTACATGTTTCACGTACAACATGGAAACATACGCTTATGAAACAACACTTCATGAGAATCCAACACACCATCCTTAAGGCACTGCTCACTTTATAGATCAGCACTAGAGCAGCTCAATCTAATAGCAGAACCATCTTATAATCAACGCAAGAGCAGTTTGACATAGCACATAACTACTGCTTATGCTACTAGATTAAAGTATCTCATGGTAGTCAACATTTGATAATTTTATTACAAGCTTTCCCTAAAGTAGACTACGCATCATCAAGTACTTCAGTCTTGTCCTCAAAGCCTCAGCTAACAAGTTTCCTCCTTGTCAGACATCTTCCCACTCCAAACTACAAAGAAATCACCATTGCTAAGGAGAGCATATAACCAGTAAATTCCAAACTGACTGGCATATGCTTTAACCTTATTCTTCCTATATGTCACTAAATGTTGTCACTTACAGTTCAATGACTAGTTAAAACACTAAGCAAAATCTTGCATGCATTAGGATCTAAATAAATAAAAGGCCACTCAAAATGGTGCTTCAATCTCCCCATCAATGTATAAAAGTACAGGAACCTATCAGAGGTGACATGTGAACATAAAACTTAACTGCTTGGCAATTTTTTTAAAGGTTTTTTTTTTACATACTTGTACCTGTGAACTTAACACTTCACAAATATTTAAACCTGGACCCAAACATTCTCCACTGAGCCCCAAGGTAAAATGGAGGTGCTTATGTCCTTGGAGGGGGTAGAAAGGGTAAGGGACAGACTTTCGTTTAAACAAGTGTTACTGATTTATTTTAACATCAGCAGGGAAATATTCACAGACAAATGCTAAACTGAGATGGTATTGGCAAAATCAAATATTCAAAAAGTTGGTTTTCTTCACACTGCAGACAATGCCAAGCTACTTTTTACCTTTATATTATTTTAAAACCATACCATTAAAAATTTGTAAGTTATATCAATTTAACAAACAGAATTCTATATTACAGCTGACATAAAAAACAAACTCTTCAAAAGAAGTAAATTTAAATTTAGCAGACATACATGAAGTTGTGCTATGGGACCAGTGTACGAGGACTTAACAGAAAAGGAACCCTAAAGCAGGAAGAAATAAATATTTCTTAAGCAAACCTACTGACACTCATGGACCAAAGTAATAGTAAAAGAAAACACATTTGTGAAGGTCAGATGATCCACATTCACTGCAGACACAGAAAACCCAAGACAAATAACTTGAACTTTAGATTTTGAAGGGCACTTTGTTGCCCTGTACTAGTAGAAATATTTCAAGACCCTAAGTGGCAATAAGTATAACAGTCATAAGATACACTTAAACCCAAAGAGTGTTACAGAAACTAGAAGCTTATCTAAGTTTCTGGTATATGTTGTACCTCTGAGACAAAACACACATTGCTCTAGAACTAGAGGACAAGCTGGAAACGCTCTCCACATCTCTGTTATCAGAAAAAGTTTTGAAACTTGAGGAGGAAGGCTATAACCACTGGATAAAAGAAGTTCACCCATCTACCTGTCTACCAAAAAGGGGAGGGAAGAAAAAAATAATAATAATTTAAAAGTTTTTCCAAAGCATAGGTAACACAATCCCTTTCTCCCTTCCTGTACAAATTCTTTTCTAGTCCAACACTTTTTAGGAATGGAGCACTCTCTGGAGTTGCAGGATCAATCAACTGGCATGTCTTACTCAGAATTTCTCTTTATATAGGCACAACAATGTTATTATAATAATACTGAATAAATGCCACAAAGTTCAAGTTTAGAGAACAATTTGTTGGATAACATTGTATTTAATATCAGCTTGTTCATTACTTTTTAAGATCTAAAATGTCTGAACCAAATGCTTTTTAATAACAAAGATTAACCTAATGCTACTCTTCCTAGCAAAACTGCAAAGGAAGCTTCCCCAGGAAGTGAATGCCATGGCCTAAAACGTACACAGTAAATGAAGAAAGAGACAGCTACCAGGAAGATAAAGCAGCATTTGCATTCACACAGAGCATCCAAACATTTGCCAAATTAAATGTCATTAGGAACCTTATAGTACAGGCAAATTATTTAAGCATTTAAGACTACCTCCAGTCTAGCTGCACAAATACTGTGAAGACAAGTATGACACCCAGCTTACTTTAGCATGAACATGTGTACACCTGAGACAATTAACACTAAAACTACCACTGTCTAGTCCTTTTACATTTACGGCAATAAAAATTGAAAGGAAACACATACACCACACTCTCTATTTCAAGGCACAGGTTCCTATTCAGTAGGTTTTGAGAGACTGAAACACAAGGCAGCTGCCGGGACCCAAAAAGGATTCACCAAGATTTAACTCTGCTATCTTAAAACATCTCCAAGACAGGCACAGCAAGCTTTATGCTAAAATTGATTCGTTTAACTATTATAATAATTCTACTTTTTCATTGTATTACCATAAAAAATAAAATAAAATAATGAGGAGCCACAGAAGTTTAATTTTCTCAAAAAAAACCCACCACAAAAAACACACCACAAACAAAAATCAAAACACAAGCCACAAAATCACGTGACTGAAAGTTTCATGAGACATAGAAATAATATTTAAAAGTCACTTGGCTTTCCTTAATAATTATTATTATCTCTCTTAATGTTAGCTTTAATTCTGCAATAAGTCAAATATAGGACATGGCACTTAATACTACTTTTATTGCCAGTTTAATTCAACTTGTGTATCATTTAAATAAAAGCTGAAGATTACATCTGATTTGCCTCACCAAAGAAACATGCCAAGTGCAGAAAAAAACATCTACTAACTGAAAACACAATGATAGTAGAAGTCCACAAAATCTTAACATTGTACTCACACAATAAGTGTTTAAAGAATTCTACCAATGTTCTTTGCTTACTTCAAAGTAAAAAGTACAGTCATCAGACAACTGAAGCAGATTTGAAAGATATACAGTAACATACATGTCACAGGTCTCTGTAAGATTCAAAGGTCCCATGTCTTCCTGTCAGCTTTGGTAGATAAAAACACAATTCATTTGTATAAGCAGAGACAACAGGATACTGCAATATCCATGAAGAAAACTCAGGGATGCAATAATTTTCTCTCATAGTAGTATTAACATATGTAACATACAATTACATCCAAAAGTTTCTTAAACCAAAGTGAAGAATATGACATAAGTAAAGATGGGGTGGGGAGGGGACAGGAAAAAAAAAACAAACCACCAAACATTTGAGCACAAAGAGTAGCAGGGGAAAAAGAATAGTCTGATGCAGAAATACGAGATGCAAGTCTTCGAATTCAAAGACAATGACCTTTAGCTTGATGAGGAAAACTAGCTGTTGGAAAAATCATACCAGCTGTATTTTAAATAGATTGTAGAGGAGGGAATATCAGGAGAAAAGTGAGGAGGCACTCAAAGTACTCCAGATGACAGGTCCAGGCCTGTCCTCATTTGTAAAGACCGAAAAAGAAAACATGGTCTTGAAAACATTGTTTGGACAAGGAACAAGGAGTATACGAATAAAACATGACTGTGGATTTAAGGAGAAGAGGAAATGAAGAAGGCTACCCCCAAACAACTGCCCCGGTCAAGAGAGGATTACACTGCTGTCAGAAGCATCACAACATGTGAGCAAGCCTCAAGTGTGAGATGATGATGATGAACCCTGAGATCTCCACTTATTCCCACAAAACTAAAGTGGCTTAGCCATACACTTTATAAAAAGCAAAAGTAGACTTTGAAAGTGTAAATTAATTTTTCAGTTGTATTACTGTATGACCTCACAGATGTGTAACAACTACTTTCCATTACAATTACTGTGGCAATCTAAATGCAAGTGCATATTTTATTTCAAGTAAAATGTATAATCTAAGTACACGCTTCAATCAGTGTTTTGAGCAACCTAATCAATTGTTAGGTGGTCCTACTCATGGAACTCACAGATGTGTAACAACAACTACTTTCCATTACAATTACTGTGGCAATCTAAATGCAAGTGCATATTTTATTTCAAGTAAAATGTATAATCTAAGTACACGCTTCAATCAGTGTTTGAGTTACTGAAAAACAGAGACAGATACAAAGAAAGGAGTATTACACTCTCTGCTTCTAACGGTTGGCTGAAAAGGCTGAATCAGTTGAATGACATCAAGGGAGGAAAAAAAATCTGCTTGTGTTCCAGTAATATTTTTATTTTTTTTTAAGAAAAATAACAACTGTGCTTTAAAGGAGTAGTTCAATAGTGTATATATATAAAACATAAATTCAACAAACTCTAAGATGTCAGAAGAATCTTAACATACTTCCCTGAAGAAGTAGCCCTCCCTGTGTTTGCTTGGTATCTTAATTTTCCTTTGGTTTCAAAACTCTAGGCTTGCCAAGAGCTATTCCTTTCAAAACCTCAGGAATTCCATTACTAGTTTTAAGCTAAATTAAAGGAAAATAGAAGCATTCAACGCGTGGCAAAAGTATGCACAAAGTGTTTGTTGATACTCATAAATAGACTGAAAAATTTAGACGTGTCTGAAGGGCAACTGCTGCATAGTCAGCTCTGTTTCGCTCTGCTGTGCAGCTAAACAAAAATCTACTGCTGTCATTTCAGAAAAGCTCAGCAGAAGACACACTGCTGCCAAGATAGAACACAGCACTAGATCATTCATTTTCTACTTTAGGTTTACATATAAACCAAAGTTTGCTGTCCTTCAGGGAAAAAAAATAAATAATGGGAGTTCCCCCCTTAAAGCTACTGCTTCAGCATCTCCATTTTGGGAAAAAGATGTCACACTGTCCTAAGGCATGGCAAGACCAGTCAACCATCCACCCTGTCAAACATCTTGCAAGTCATCAAATAAAGGCATTCCATCTCATAAACACATCTAATATTGTGCTGATTAATACCTTTCCAATGTTCATATAATGGTGCCTTCCAACTCGCAATATTCTGTGATGCTAAACAAGTAATATTACTACAATGACATTTACTGACTAAATTACGGTAAGAATTTTAAATGTCCCCACCTGCATACTGTGCCAGGTGTCATGTTAATGCAAAATAAGATAATATCCCTGTGAAAAGCATTTAAGATTTGCTTGAAAGACAAATTCTTCATTTGTGTCAAGCAAATAAGTTTACAGTAACCATTACCATGGTATGAAGGACAGTAGAAGCATCCCAACCCTGCCAGGACCAAAATCACTGAAGAAAAGCTAAGGGAAAGGCAGTTCTTCAGACAAAGAAAAAAAAACAACCACGAGGGCCCAGTCTCTCCCAAGTTTGGAGTACAGTCCAGGAAAACTATAAGTATCTCAGATATGTCAACTGCCCTATAGTTGCCAGCTTTTATTACAAGCATAGACCATTCATACAGCATTTCGCAATCACATTTTCCTCAACAGAAAAGTAACAGACACATGTACAAGGAAAAGCTTAACAGCGAGAAATACCTGAGTACCTTTGCTGCAAGATACACATTCATCATAAAGAAGGAAAAAGACTAAGCTAAAACCTACTTTGGGGGTATTTTTTTAAATCCCAATTCAAAAACATGTCAGCACAGAGGTGTTTCTACCCCAACAGTCAATACTGAACCTGAACCTTTACATAAAAAATATCCTGAGAGAAGTGACAGGTCTCATAACGATGGCTGATTCTGGAAGCTGAAATAGATAAAAGGGGACATGCAGCATGAGCAGCTATGATAGCAACAGCACGCAACATGACAACTTTGCACTTGTTGTAATTCAGAGGAACACACTGCCTAACAGAGATTTCAGTATTTGTCAACTGAGATTCAGGCAAACACCCTGAACCACCTGAAAAGTAGGTGACAGATTAAGAACAGCTCATATTTTGCCTCATATATGGATGTGAAAGCATTTTAGAAGAGCAAATTAGACAAGAAATTAAAGTACTCTAAAGACATGAGAAGGAAACAGCAATCACAATGCCATTTCCACTAATTAGAAAATAATCCATACAGTCAGTCCCAAACATGCAATTATTGTGAGATTTTATTGTAGAAACATAAAAAATAACTTATTTATTTATTTATTAAAGCCAAGGGATAATTATTTCTGTTGTCATTTCAAGCTTGAGGGAAAGACTAAAATTCTGGAGAATCACATGGCTTCAGGAAGATGGGCCTCAATAAAGAGTGAACTAAATTAGCTATCATGATTTTTGCCACCCTGCCAGAAACAGCGAAGAGGAATCTTTGAAGAGTACACTGTACTTGGAGAATCCCTGCAATACATGTCCACAAAGATTTATATCCATACATATATTAAAAAAACCCACACACCAGTTTATCACCAAGCTCAAAAATAATGTTCACATCTGACAGTGATTACACAGAAGGGCCAACAAGAGAAGATGATGCTTAAGAACAGAAAATTCAAAGTCCGTTATATTAGGACTGCTGTTCTGCAACTAAATAATCTAAAATATCACAACTATACAACTAAAATATCATCTGCACACTCTATGTAAAATTGCTCATGTCTGGAACGTATTTTTTGGCCAAGAGCTCCTCAAATAGCTTTGATAAAAAAACAATGTTATACAGCAGCAAGCAAAAATAAAACCCATTACATTTGTTTCAGAAAATGTCACTGAAAACCTGCTGATAGGTCATCTCTTCCAGCAACAGCTGGAAGAGATCATCACTACCCAGGAAAGAGAGGTTACCACCTATACAGACTTGCAAGGGACTGAATACAGTAAGAGCACACTAAGCCACCTCATGAAAAATGAATCAAGGTAACTGGCCAGTAAATGTAGATTGAGCCAATACTGTTCATTTAACTGGTGATTATGCCTAAAGCACAGACCACTCACTGCATACAGCTTCTTGGGTGGGAACAATCATTAAGAGTGGCATTCTATGGCAGAGCATAAGAGACAAATGGCTGAGGGACACACTGTCTACAATGCTCACAAATGTTTGAAAAAAAATATATATACATATATATCAATGCCTATCCATATCCTGAAACATTATGTACAACTTCTGTGATAACCTGAAACCCTTAAGACAGAGTTCGAAAACCACTAACCATTAAATGGTTATTTAAGAAGAAAAGTCACACACAGCCTCCTAGGAAACTGTCTGAAGTTATATGTCTTAGATCCGCCTGTGTTCATAGATGAGTTAATGTGCATTTTTTAAATCTACTTATTATTGCAAAATACCTTGCAGTTTTCTTAGTGGACAGTCCGATCACTATTTTTTCTGATTTTAGTCTTTTAAATTTAAAAACTTGATATACAGGCTGAAGAAATTCATTGTTTCAAGAATCTGATGAACAGCAGTTATAAACAGGAGCATATTTTTCCCATTAAGTACCGCTAAACGAAACAATAGGTACCAAATAAAAATCCTTAAAAAAAAATAATAAATTAGTTACTACACAAAAGGCTAGATTCTTCCCTCAGAATCCCTTCAAAGCACATAATGAAATCAGAGACGCACTGCCACGGATTAAGGGATCTTAGATGTAAAATATGACCATGAACCATAACTGAACAATGTCTTCAAACCCCTGATGCCATATGGGCTTAACCTCACTGAATTAGGCCAGTATCAAATATACTTTAAACTGGCATAATGTGTCACTGTCACCAAAAGAAACAGACACACCCTGCTCCCCTTACTGCTTGTTTCTACCCCCATCTTTGCGCCAGCACAAATGTTTGTGCAGCAAACTGATCCAGCTTAAACCGAACCCTCCCCTCCCTGCCCCTCCCCCAAGTCAGAGCAAACCTCAACCCAGTTCACCACATAACCATACAAGTATTTGCCTGCACAAAGGAGGAAGCAGCAGAGCAGGGTGGAAACAAACAGGACCATGTTTTTCAATGGTGGAGCTGGTCCATGCCAGCTGTACACCTATGCAAAGCAGTTGGCTCCAGGCTGGAGTCCCATCTCACACTTTCAGGCCTTTGCAGAGCCACTTCTCTTCCCTCTCTTGGATTCCCTCTCTCTGCTTGCACAGCCACTGACAGGTACCCAACTGCAGGGTGAGTCGGCGGAGAGCACCAAGTCAATTAAAAACTAACTACCAAAAGAAACCATTTCAGCCAGTTTAGCTTCCTGAATCAGCTCCTGGTGCAATCCTTACTGGCACAAGGAAGAAACAGGAAGAAAGGAAGCTGGGAAGGCAGAAGGTCCAATTTTGATCAGCCTGTGATGCTGTAGAAACATGCTTGTACACCACCACATTTTAAATTCAAACTTGCCAGAGCAGCTGAACATGATGATTTTAATTCATATGTTGCTAAGATAAAACCCTTTTCCCATTTTTTTCAGTAACCTAAGCAGCCAGTCCACTTGGGCCCATGCAGCAGGAAGTGAGGCCAATTCACTACATTCACCAAGTTCACTCTTCCGTGTTTAATAAAATGAAGATAGAGCATTAGTTACTCTAACTTAATGATACTTTCACCAGATAGTCTTTTAAATATCATTGATTAAATCACCTCAGATATTTGCATTGGAAGAACATATACCTAATAAAACAAATGCAGTCATGTTAAGTATTGTCTTAACTGTAGTTTAGTATTTAGAACGCATTTTCACAATAGTTCAGGTGATTGAAGTGGTCTTACAAACCTGTCTGCTCAAGAGTGAATTTCATCCACTATTCAAAAAATTGGTCTGCCTAAACTACAAGGCCCAATGGTCACAGAAGTGAATAAAATTTAATGAAATGAGTTCAGAATCAGACACCCTTTAAAAACACGGGTACAGCTACTTTCAAGCTGATTTTTGAACAGTAAAGTATCTCAAGTAGGAGTATAGACAAACTATTAGCAATAAACTTGCTGACTTCCAAATAACAGAATTTATTACTGTATCATTAGATTTAGCAAGGAATTATTTCCATGGCAAGACAGTATATTTGTTTGTTTGTCCAGTTAACAAAGAAAATAATCACATAAATTCAAAGACAAAACAGATCAACATTACAGTTCAAGAATTGTATAACTGAAGTGCCAAATCAGATTCATGAAGCCACAAGCCAGTCTTCTCATGTACTATGTATTATATTTTTCCAGTTTAAGAAATTCTCCTTTTCTTAAAGATTTATTCTTCTACAAAGTACCACCTGTCCGTTGCAAAAAAAATAAGATAATCTTTCTTCTCTTTAAGAGAAATGTCTTGCACTATGAAGAAGTGTTTCAAACCACACTGACTATAACAATTGTACAGAAACAAGAACAGTTTATTTTGACTACAACTCACCACCAACATTTGAACAAGACACTGAGCTGGAAAGTGAGCAAAACCCTGGAAAGCCATTTAAACAGATACACATACAACTGCTGGTGCACTGTTTCAACAAGGATTTTCAAAGCATTCCAGACACGGAGGCAAATAAATTCAAGGAATCTCAGTCAAGGAATAATGTTCTTAATCACTTTCCATTTGAAATAGAGCTCACAAGTTTTGGACTTGAACTGGTGATTTATACTGATACAGGCTTCTTTCTGAGCAGGCATAGGCAGGTGTGCTTTCAAATGCACTTGCTAACTGAGTAAAACAGACAACGAACTTCCCTGGCAGTTCTGCTGACTAACACGATGACAGGTTGCTTACTGGATCTGAACCCATGTGTCTTAATAGAAAGTCTCTTTTAACACAGCAGTAAATCTTAGACAAATTAGGTTTTCGTTCCCCTAAATGCATTCTAGAGCTAGCAGAGCAGATTTAATGACAGATTCATAATACAGAATTACACCTAACACTAACACTATTAAAGCAAGATGAAAAAAATACTGACACAGACATCTTTTGCTCATTACACTAAAAGTCACTGGCACTAACACTTTAAGTGAAAAAAAGTAAAGTAAATTCAGTGACTATTCAAAAAAGTCACAAATAAAACACTCATTAAAAATATGAACATCAAACCACAGCTGGCAACTTTTTCAACGCTTACTAAAATCAGCAAATTTCAACAGTATGTATTTATTGCAACAAGAGTATTCTTTTCCACTTACAGTCCAACAACATTCCTAGTGATTTCTAATCATTATTATCCATTCTTACCCACTAACATTTAACAAGATGTAGTGACCAGAAAGATAGGAAACGTGCCTTCCTTTTCCAGAAAATCAAGTTGAGATGAACAAGCAAGTCAAACTAGTACCAAGACTCCTTTTGACCTTTGCAATTCTTCTTTTCTATCCGTACTACAATCACATCTAGGAAGATGTCACAGGAAGGGGAGTTTAAAATGATGAGCAAGTAAGCTAGGTATCACTTTAATTCAGACGCAGCACAGCTTTGAAAAGCCTGGAGGACTCCCTTCCCCTGGGAGACTCAGCCTGCTGACCCTAAACCCACTGACCCGACAGAGCTCTCAATTAGTCTCTGGGCTCGCACCTCGAAAGCCCCTGGGCTCGCTCGGCGATGTGGAACAGCAAATGCACTTCTCCGGAGAGGCATGTGACAGAAGCAGCTGACCTAGGGGAAGGTGCAGACGCTTGACAGGTCACACAGGATGGGACCGAGCTATGGGACGCCCCGAGCACGAGAGAGGCAGGCGGTCAGGCAGCCGGGCCCGCACCCCGCGCCAGACCT
>NW_009953218.1:1063517-1083493 GCF_000747805.2 Chaetura pelagica
GCCCCTCAGAGCGGTGCGAGGGCCGGCGGTGAGGGAGGCGGCCGCCGGGCGGGTCTTGCTGGTTCCTGAGGTACATATGAGAAGAACATGAAGCTGCACCCAGCTTTGGGAAGGGTTGGCTCCATCGGTTTCATGCGGCTCGTTTCAAATTCCTTGCCGGGCCGCCCCCCTGCGTTGCGTTGTAACGCGAGGTCGCAGCGTCCGTTTGGGCGCTGCCCTGGTAAAGCTGCGCTGTTTTATAAAGTACGTGCGACTGAAAGCAGAGGTAGGCAGTGTACGTGTTAAAACAAAGGAGCAGCAGAAAGAAATGTGGGAAATCAGAAAAACGAGAGTAGTGCCACACCTGTTTATGTGCAGTTTTGGGAGACACGACTCTGCTGTCAGGCAGTGCAAAAAAACAGCTTGTAGTTGTTCTTCCTGTCACAACCTAGACATCCTCTTGCCTGCTGCCTGTTCACAGACCTGTGACGGGTCTTGGGCCAGTAATCTGCAGTTAATCTTGATGGTGTAATTAATGTCCCGACACACGCAGATATCAAACACACTGCTCACAGTCCGAGCAGCCAGCACCCTGCACAAAGCTCACAGCTCTGCCTCAGATCACATGAAGTATGTTTTCCTCTTGTTGTGGCTAGCTTCTTTGGCCTTGCCCTAACTTCTGGCTTTTCCACCAAGCAATGCCTAGCACTGGGCTACTTTACAAAACTGATCTGTCTGTCTATCTTACTTCCCCAGTGATTGTGTGATTTGTGTTTTGACCATGTTTCAGTTATCTAAGTAAGGTCTTTGGCAGGAAAAATGGAGCATCTTGCTCTGGCAGTTGCTCACCTTTCTTCCCTTCACACTTACTGCTTCGTAGCAGAAACAAATGGGTGACAATACTCCAGTGCCTCCATATTCATTTAATCTGTAGGCTGCATGAGAGCTGAAGAAGCTGAAGTGCATGCAGAGATTTTCTTTAGATGTACATCCTAGAAAGGTGTTAATATCTAGAAAGGAGGAGGGGGAACACAGCTGTGGTTTAACGTTTATACCATTGCAGCTGTTGGCTTCTGTGCCTGTGAGTCAGTGCTCAGAGAGCTGCATGGATAAAGCTGAGGGAATGGGATTTTCCTATAGCTGAGTCATGTAATATGTGAAGTCATGTAGCAAACCCCATCATCTAATATACTGTATATGCTCATATCCCATAAATGCAATATGTCCATAGGCTACAGAGCAATGAGCTGTTCTGAAATATCTGCAGTGTTCCTTGTGACTCTCAGTTCCTCTGTTACAGGCTTGCCTTAAAGTCTGCTTGGCATCAGTTATTGATCTTAGTCTGTGAGTCCAAATCCAGCCAAGTATTTGTGCATTGCAATTTTTCCATAGCTGCCTCAGCAGTGTCTGGATGAGCAAGGAGCAACGTGTCCACAAATCTCTTCTGCTGGGTCATTTCTTTCTTTTTCTGCTCCATCCAGCTCTCACCATGCTTTCAACAGCTCATGTGAATGGCTGCATTTAAACTGTGTGGCCGGGTTTGTATTAAACCTGAATAACATTGTTTCTCTTTGACAGTCAAGTTCAATGTCTTCATCAAAAGTGAAGTGCTGGTTTTGTTCACCTGCCAAATAGGTCATCTTCACTCTTCACCTGAGTGTTATTTCACCCAGCTTACCCAGATTCACTGACAGACATAATTATGTATTTAGATACTTGAATTTTGCTGTTCTCTGGCTCTTAAATATCTCTCCAAATGGTTTTCTAGCTTGTAAAGGCTTTGCTGTGCCATATTCCTCATGGAGTTTCCAGCTGGTCACATTGTTCTTTATCTTCCTCACTTCGTAGATCTTTTGTTTTCATGACATATTGGTTGCTGGTCATATCTACAGTCATTTTTGTCATCCCAAACTGATACTATTGCAGCTCTATCCAGGTGCTGTATAGATGACTGTTCTTTTGAAGACTGCATAGCTGCTTGCAGACTTCTGCGAATTATGAACTTACATCGCTTGAAGCCCTTGGATGGCATCTTCAGTTCTGTTCTAGGTCTTCCTAAGCTTTCTTTTGATCAATTTTGAAATCAGAGCCCTCTTCTATTGTTTTGCTAGAGCTCATCTTCTGTCTTTATAACAATTAGATGCTCTGCTGCCTTTAAAGCTTTTCCAGAAGTTGTTAGCCCATAGCTAAATTTTGTGAAATTATTATTTCATTAGCTAAGCGTTTAAATTTGTTTGCTTGAACATATCTGATATGGTCTTACACAGTGGGTACTGGGTGTGCTAAATGCATGGCTTTTCTAAGGCAACAAAAGTAATCATACATTTAATCATTCTCTGATTCATATCTGGTTTACCCAGTTAAGTGTTCACCTTAAAGGTATTAAATGTTAGTACTATTTAGAATTAATTCCTTTATTAACAATTAAACTTTCACCCCTAGTGAAAAACTTCAGGTTAACACCTCCTTTTTATTTAAAAATTAGAAGGTCATCTAAATATTTTCTAAAAATTCTCAGTCTTTAAAGGAGAAATAAGATTTAACTTCATCACATATACTGTAGCTTGTATTTCCAGAAGTTCTAATTTCACTATCCTTATCTATTTCAGTATTGGTTTATAGATTTCTCTTGCTCCAATTTCTGGATTCTTACAAGATGATTCCAGCATTTTGTTGGGGTTTTATAATGAAATTTGCACTCTGCAGGTCAAGTGCTTTTGCCTGTGACCTACATTGATTTAGGCAGTATTCAAATTTGTAAGCAAGAGAGCAGTCCAGTCACACAACATTTTAACAGCAGATTTATCTGATTAGGAAAGTGCTCCCTTATTTATCTTGTGTTATTTCGAAATTCCCCAAAGAGGGGACTCTTGGGGAATAGAATGCCAGATTCTGCATTGTCTTTCTGCAGTTTTCTTTCATATGTTGTTCAGATATTCATGGCAACAAACTTCTCAAGGGTTTGAGTAGAAGGAGTTGTATTTCTTCTTCCCAAGAACTTTGGAATCTATCCCATTTTCACATACAGTTTGTCTCCTCATCAGGGAAGTTTTTTCTGATCAGTATGAGATGTGTATACCCCAGCATGAAGCCTGGATGTATTTTTGGAGATGGATACTGATTCTTAATGCTTCAGCTATAAATTCTACTCTTGGAGTAAACATAGAAGAGTAAACAGTCTCTTAAAAATAAAACCATAGCAACAGCCTCATGACAAATCATGGAACTTTGCAGAAGCTTTGTTTTGTAATGAAGAAGGCCTTTGATACTGCTATAGGCACCACCTAACCCAGCTATAGGTGAGGGCTCTATTATAAGCACGTATTTTGGGGTTTATGACTCAGCAGCAAAAGTATGTTTCTGGTTGAAATGTGGTACAGAAGCTCGCTCTCTTTCTCTGCTGTGGGAGGCTGCCGAGAGCATAATTTTCTTCTGACCCCCTCTTTCCAAAATCTGTTTGACACTGTAACAAAAACGACTTATTTTTTAAAAACCAACAAACACACATTAAATCTCTAACAATATTTCATGAGCTGGAAAACAGATTTAGAGAGAGAGCTGGACTTAGTGTGCTAGCTGAGTGGAGTGACACTAGTGATGTCCCGTTCTGCCTCCCCTCACCTGTTGCATGCCAAGTAGAATGACCCTCTGTATATCATATGAAGACATTTTTGTTTTCACAACTGAACAAAACCCTTCCATACAGTAAGGGCTGTATAGCAGCCACCTGCGGCCTGATCCTGCACTTCTGAAGAAGGAACATCTCTTCCATAGAGTTAACAGTGCTTTCTTTTTTTCAGAAGGTAGTACAAGATTGAGTCAGTAATTTAAACCAGTAGTTCACTACTTCCTTGAGTATTGTCATTGTTAGTTAAGTTGCCATAATTTCAGTTAAAAGTGAAAAAAAAAGTTCAAAACTGATAGTAAATAAAGGCATTTTGCAGGTAGACATTTATCTCACATAGTGAAATTTCTCCAGAAATGACTGCTGACAAACCCTCTGCTCTTATTCCTGTAGTATCCAGGGGAAAGTGAAGCAGACCTAGTCATTCAGGAATTCAATTGGCTGTTCATATTGTAATTTATTTTTTCTCAGTAGTATAAATTGTCTTGTTCTTGTACAAATAGACCACTGACATAGTTGAAGGATCCATGAGCCCTTAGTAATGTACTGTGAAGGAGAGGACACTCATCGCTGTGACAGCTGGTCAGTAGATTTTTATAGATAATACAATGAGCTGCAAAGCCATAATTTTTAATTTAGCTACTGTCTCTGACTTCATTTTAGGCTGAGCTTGCTGTCTGAGATACTGTATGTTTTACTCCTTGCGATACTAGATATTTGGTCCCTTACCATTTGAATATTTAATGCTTAGAAAACATCACTTCAAGTGAAGCTGTCTTTTGGGCCTCCCAAGAATATATACACATGCAGTTCTCCTCATAAATGAATGTTCAGTTTAACCAAATTGAACTGTTCTCATTCCAGTAATAAAGGTTGCCACATGCAGTTCCTGTAACTTCGTGGTGTCACTTGGGATGTGCTATAACCATGGTTTTATTACACCTTCCCTAATCCTAGCCACTGCAATAGTGCAGCTGTGACTGTCTGGGCTGGACCTTTAGGAGTCAAATTAGCTTGCTAGGAAGTATATGCTAAAGCGGTCAGAGATGTTTTGGGAACCTCACTGAAATAAGAATTTATGGAATGTAAGCACCTTCATAGCTGGGAAGCAACTGCATGAGAAATTTGAAGACAATATTTTTGATTTAAGGATCATAAGTGTTCATTTTCAGCATAAAAGTCCTCTTATTGGTGCAGTCACCAAGACTTGTCTCAGGTCACAGCAGCATATCGGTGACATAGAGCTGGTGTGAGGCTTCAGCACACAGACAAATACGTCAGACTGTGGAAAAATTAACATAGGTTTTTGTAGATGGAGAAGCTTTGTCATAATTATAAAGTTCTTTGTTGAACAATGAACTGATAAACCAGGGTGATACGTTCATTGTGATTTCAAAAGAGATTCTGGCAGTCTCTCACCAGTGCTGCTAATGAACATTAGCTGTCATAGGTTAGGAAGGAAGGCTGTCTGGTGAATTAGTAACTAGCTGGAAAAGTGGGGTTAATGGGGTAGCAATAAATAGTCATTTTTTACACCAGAGAGTTACAATTGGACTCCCAGAGGGATTCATGCTGGGACTTGCACTAGTTAGCATACTCAGAAATGGTCTGAGGTCCTTAGAGTAAGAAAGCAGCACAGTTTGCTGCTGATGCAAAATCCTTTTTAGTAGTGAAATATGAAGCTGACAGCAAGGAATTGCAAAAGGATCTCCTTCTGCTGAGCAGCATGGATGTTAAACTAGAAGCTGAAATTCAGTCTCAATAAATGTAAGGTAATGGTAATGCATATAGGCAAAACCAATCTTAACTGTATGTGCCTAATGGTAAATTCAACATCTGCTGTTATTGCTGTAGAAGTTCTTACAGTCTCTGTAGGTCATTCTTTGGAAAATTAATTTCCAGCCCTAAGTTAAAAATACTGGAAATCATGAGAAAAGAAAGACAGAATGGAGTAGAAAATAAAGGGACATCTTTGTGCAGATCAGTTATGTGGCCACATCTAGAGAGCAGTACGAAGCTCTCATTTCCCACGTCTGAAAGAAGGTAAAGGTAGAAAAAAAAATACAACATAGAATAGTTTCTGTTTAAAACATGACTGCCAACACTTGCAATTTGCCTTTGAAAAAGATAAAAGTGACAATGCCTGGGTGACTGAAGGAAGGTGATTGATTTATATGAACTGGTAGCTTGTAGAGAGAAGGTTGAGAGATCTCAGTCACTTTTTCTAGTGAGTGGGCACACAAGGGAAATAATGGACAGCAGGTTTAAAACAATCAAAAGGTAGTATTTTTTACAGATGCTGCAGAACTAAACTATGGAGCTCACTGCTTCCAGAAATGTAGAAGCTAAAACTACCATTACTTTCAAGAAGGGATTGAACTCAAGAGGGAAGCAATGTATTGGCAGCTATTAAATTGAACGGAGTACGGTGGCCTTTGGTTCAAGTTTTCCCTAACGTATGATTTACTGAGAACTCTGACTATATGTAGAAAAGGATTGTGCTGTACCTGATCTGGTCTTTATACTCTTTTCCTGACTGCTTAGTCATGGTCATTAAGATCAGAAGCAAGTGAAGTGTACCTGTGTAGTCTGATGCAGCGTGGCCATTTTGCAGCTGATACAGGAGAGGGATGCTAGGAGGGCTAGGGGGTTGTAAAATCCTGTATTGTAGAAGACTGAGAGCACTGAGATTGTTCAGCCTTAAGAAGGCAGCTAAGATAAAAGATTACTACTATTGTTTGTGTGGAAGACCAAGCCAGGTTCTTCTCAGATAGAGAGGGAATAGACACAAGTTGAAATATGGGTAATTCTGCTTAAATACTGAGATAGACAGATTTCTTTGGGTTTTTTTTCCTAATTTCTTCTTTCCTTTCTTCCTTTCTTCCTCATTTCTTCCTTTCTTTCTGTCTTTTTCTCTCTTTCTCCCGTTCTTTCCATGAAAGTGATAAAATCTTGCAACACCTTGTCCAGAGAGGTTGTGCGACCTCCTTTCTGAGAGCTACTTGAAAGCTTGACTAGACATGGTCCCGAGCAATCTGCTCTACCTGGCTCTGCTTGGAGCTATAGTTGGTCCTGAGGCCCATTGCTACCTACATGATTCTGTCTTCTTAAGATAGGTTCTTACGTTCTGCTTGTGCCCTAATTATACATTATTTCACATGGTGTATTAATTAACAAAAGTGGAATATATTTGGTCTGGGTTAACTAATATCTATTAAGATTCAATGAGGACAACACACTTTGGGTTTGCATCTTCTCTGCATCTGGATCAAACCTGTCTCCAAAAAGAAAGCCAGTAAATACATGTTTTTATTTGCCTTGATTTCTCTGAGTTCAGTGCTTCTTGGTATTTGGGTCAAGATTTATGAAAGTTGAGATAGTGCTGTTTGTGACTGACTGCTTCTGTTCAATAGCTGGCATTCATGGCAGGAGCAAACAGTTCAGACTACAAAAATACCCCCAACTGCACATCACTGTTTTCTCCTGGTTTTATTTGTAAGATGCAGACTCAGCTACAGCTCAGCAGCTGAGCAACTGTATTCACCAACAGTACTTATGGAATAAGCTGAGTCCTGTAGTTTTAAAGAACAACTGCACTTCAACTTAATTGCAGTCAGGCCTGAATAAAAATTAAAGGGTTTGCATGTCTGCTAGTCTATATGTGGGTAGAAAGGCAGTGAGGTTAAGATAATAGGCTCAAAATGTATTCTCAGAAAACATTTAAAACCACAGCAGGGTGTGATTGTATGCAAATAAGTATTTTTGCAATAGCAGATTAAACACTTTATGGAATTTGTATGGAAAACTGCATGCTTGTACATGATGCAAAGTATGATTAAGCACCAGTGTGTGGAGTTTTTGCCCTTGGTAAAAAATTAAGGCAGATTTAAATCAATTGATGGTTTTCTCAGACTTTTCACAACATATGTTATGAATGGTGACTACTAGAGAGAAAATGTGAAAAATAACACTACTTTTTCCTTGGGCCTGCATCATTCCAAGAATATGTCCTACTATGGTTTCCAGGCAAGAGAAAAACATTGCAGAAACAGTAAGTCTGGCCATAGCATGGCAACATCTAGGATCTGAAACAGTGAGAAAAGAGAACTGGCAAATTGATTCAAACTTTTACTAGAATGTATGTTACTACTATGTATTTTCCCATCAGCTTACAGAATGACTTACAGAACGTTTTTTATAAAACCTGCAAAGTATCTTTTTGCTTCTTCTAATGAATGGATGGGCTAAGCATTCCAGATTCCAAGACTATATTTAAATAATATATTTTTTTTATGCTCAGAGGTTCTTAAAATGACTCTCCAGGGACCTGGTGCCCATCAGGGCAGCAGGTACTTTCACAGAAATTTATAGTTAGTAGAGTTGGAAAGACCTGTATTGGCATAGGCAGATAATCACAGCTCTACTTTGTAATTTGAATAATTAAGGGACATGGTGGTTGGCAGAATGACTGAATTGTCTTTGGGAATGATCTTTAAAATCAAATTCTAATCTACATTACATACCAGAGTTATGTATCTGCCTTATGGAAACTTCTTTCTCTAGGACACAATTTATCGTGTGCTGTGCAATGAGAGATTCCCTGGCTTTTTTTTTTTTTTAAATGCCTTTTGGTGTGCTCAGGAAGAACATGTAAAGGAAGATCTAAAGTTGCAACTTGGATTATTTTTCTCTAGCAGTGATAGTTCTGACTTAGCAAAATCAGATACAAATGTATTTGTTTTCATTCAGTGTTTTTCCTAATTGAGTAGAAAATATAAAATAAATCACTTAAAATTAACTTTGATATAAAAAGTGTAGTAAATGGGACCTGCAGTGACCTTGTGCAGTTTCTCTGGGGTGGATGTATTACTTTATGCAAGAAATAAAGGTTTCTCTGAAGAAGGCAGATTGTCACATTGAAAAACAGTGAAACACACCTTCTGTCTTCCAGAGCAACTCTGCCTGCTCAGCAGTAATTCTGCAGGGGGAACCCACGCTCACACTGGCAGAACTATTCTTCTTTCCTGCCTCTTAATCATGATTTGTTAGTGAAAGCAGTGGCCAGAGAAAGTGCAAAATTGACAGTTCTGAGCACTGGTACAACAGGCTTTGCTGTCCTTCATTCATGTGCTTTTGTCCCACGTACTCCAAAATCATGGCCAGAAGTGAACGGATAACTGAGCATCATGATTTATACAGAATATGAAAACTGGAGGACTATGAAAGAGATCAGATAACTTTCTCTGGAAGGCTCTCATCCCTGCCTGGGGGAAGGCTCAGCAGCTCATCAAGCTTCTGCTGCTGATCACAGACTGACATTTTAAGAGAAGAAAACTATAAATGCCACAGATTGTTGTTTTTTTATTATTATTATTTCTCTTCACTATATAAGGAATGGGCTTGTTCAAGAAAGCAAGAACCTTCTTTCCTACCATGTGGGCAGAAACCCCAAAGTGAGGGTGACAGGCCATCCAAGGTAAGGAACCACTCCAGCCATTGAAAAAATAACTTTTCCATGTTGGTGCTAAGACAACCAACATGAAAGTCTGTGACATAACTTTGTGCATGTCCCTCAGAAGAGGCATAGAAGAAGAGAAGATTAAGTGTGGCAAAGCAGAATTGTCAGTAATGGAATATAAAGCTGCTTTTGCAGTGTCTCATTTTGCACCCAGCATATTATTTCTCAATTTCAGGACTGCCTGAATTCACACATAGAGCTGGTAGAACCAAACTACATAATTGCTTGAAACAAGAGAAATAAAAGCAGACGTTAATTTAATGGTATTTTAAGCAGTAATTCTTTTAAGCAGAATTAATTAGCTTTCCCTTCAATTGGGTAAAATAGGATATATTTAAAGCCAAATCAGGGACAGAATCAAAATAAATACCAACATTGTTCCCTCCCAGTAAGTATGGGGAAAATCTGATGGATGGACAACAAGGAGGTCCTGCTCATGGAATTTTTCCCAAAGCAGCACAAGCCAGGTGGGACTAGCTAACTCTCCTACAGAGAGTTATTTGTCCTGTCGTGTTTGGTTTTCCACACTGCCTGTTATGGAGGAGACAAAGATGGCAGAACAGTTTTTGCTTTAATGAGGGTTTGAAAAAAAGGCTTGTGTTGATATTAAAGAACCCCAAAGAATAGATCTTCAGGGTGAAGTGGGAAACGTTGGAGTTTATGAGTCTTTGACTCTTGTGGAAGTTCATTCCACTGCTAAGAAAGCTTCAATCCTCTTGCAGAAGAGAGTTTCATTGTGACAGAAGAACCAAACTGGTAACTGTGGACCATGGATCATCTTTAATTTTTTTTTTTCTCTCTCTCTCTTGTCATACCCTTGGCCTTTCCTGAGATGTTCAAATAGTTACTCTTTGTGTTAGAGCTCAGGGCAGGCTGTGTATCCTGGTCTTAAGAGCACCTTGCCAGTGCAAACCTCTATGAAGCAGCTTGAAGTACTTGGGGTTTTGTTCTACGTTCACAACTGGTGGGTGGGTACAGGCTTATTTTGTCAAAGCAATGAAGCAAGATGCTTAGAGTTTTGTTCTTCATTTTTCTTCCCATGTCTACTTAGTTGTGTACCAAACAACTGCATGCTCATTCCAACCCCCAAATAAAAGCATTTTTTATACAAATGGGAGATTTTCAGATAATTTTAGCTCAATTCTTATTTTCATCTCTTGTTTTTTAAAACCATAAGAACAATTTTCATGCCAGTGACTTTGAGGAATACTAATTTTTTTTAAGTAGCCTATTTTGTTAAAGATGGTGAAACACACAGACAGCAGCTGCTTCACTTACCCACCAGAGTCAGACCAAGTTCTGTTACCACAGTATGAGAACTGTAATGAATGCTTCTTCACTTCAAAGTGGTTGAAGGGTATAATTGTAGAGCTGAAAGAAATTGCTTACAGTTCAAGTAAAGAACTTCAATTTATTATACCACCCATCCTATATTTCCCATTTAGATTGAAGCCTTCAGGCTTGGAACTCTGCCTGCGCATTTTGCATGTACAATATTCTCAGGATATGATATAAATAATAATATATCAGCAGTGGAGGGAATAGCCCAGTGGAGCAATCCACAACTGAGTGAACCTCTCAGATATTATGGAACAAGGCCAGCATTACTTCAAAAACTTCTTTCTTTTAGACGAAGTCAGTCAAATGCCTAAATTAAAATCCCACTCAATTGCTTTGATCTTATCAGATGCAGTTTCTGTATTTTCATTTAATAAGCCTCTCATGCATTTTATCTTTATGCTTAATTTAAATATGAGAGCAAAAACATTTTCTATAGTTGTTATTCTCCAATTACCACAAAAGCTTCTTAGGAACTTTGATCATGAGAATGTTACTTCGAATCCAGTTCTGCTTCACAAAGTGTCTTTACTGAAGTTAGTTTGGATGCAATTCTAGGCCAAGTGAAGTAAACCACAGTCAGTCCTGAAAAAACAGATAGGTGTATGGAGTAGAAAAGAGATCAGAAAGGACTGAAGTAACTGAGTTGATTTATTTGGTGGTGGGCTTTTTTTGAACAAAATTCCAAGCAAAGCTGTAATGATAATAAAAGTGTCTGACACAGTGCAGCAATGATTTAGGTTTAGATGCAGTTTACAAAATGTTACCATTATTAAAATAGTGTAGATCAACAAATGTTATTTTTTTGTATCAGGGACACTGGTTTTTGGCTGTCCTGCTTTCAAAGCTCTGAACACTGCTCTGAGTATGGAAATATTTCTGAAGTGCAAGGAGAGGGCCCCAGGCCAGAAGTGTGCACCTGCCCTAGGGAGAATGTGTACGCCTGGAGTGACATACTGCTGCAGCCTTGGCAGTTTTCACTGTGCACTTGTTGAAGCTCTGCTCAGCTCAGGGCTGGACAGACACTCTGGCAAAGTCACAAGACTCCCCCTTTTGCACTCTGACCCACTACCCACACAAAGAGGTCAAGTCCTACTGTTCTCTTAATTTCAGCTGTCAATCCTAGCACTGGCTGGTCTTGCCTGGATCCCAAAGACACAGCAAGGAGTTGTTCCAAGGAGCTATAGACACAGAGATATTGGCACTTGTGAAAAAGCTCACATTGCACCTGAGATAATGGAGGGAAGGAAAAAACAACTAAACAATCAAAAAACAGCATGTTTTGCCAACAACCCTGGGTTTCTAGCAAGGGACAGTGAGGGATGCTGCTGCTCAGGTTTTGGAACAGAGCACATCCCAGCTCCCTAGGATCTTCCTGCTGGGCCCTCCTGCCTGTTAAGGGGGCCCTGCACATCTCTGTCCACTTGCACTACTCTGAGGGCATCATACGTGCTGAGAAGGGGCCAAGCAATGCCTCTGTTGCTGCTAGTAAGGGCTCTCTCTCCTGTGCCAGGAACTACCCCTTTTTCATTGGACTTCCTAAAGAACGGGGGACAAAGTCACACCTGTTCCTGCCCTCATGGTTTCATCAGCTGTTTTTGACTCTTTCCTTGTAGGTGCAGATTTTTTTTTCTACTTGGATTCCCCAGATGAGCTATGACACACTGGCTTCAAAGGGGGCAAATTTGTTTTTCACACAACTTACTTGACACTTCTGAGTGTGTGTCAAGAAGGTGGATAATGCCAGTGCTGGCACATTCTTTGTCTTACACAAGAATTAAGAACTGCACCTTAAAAAAGTTTGAAAGAACTCCAGAAGAATATTGGCCTGCTCTTGGAATACAGCTACATCTCTTATATGCCTGTTAAGATCAGAAGAGCAAATCAATTCTTAAGAAAATGCAGAAGGGCAGTGGGCAGGAGCATGGAATTACTCCACCACATTTTTACTTACAACTCTTCGTTCTTGGCAGAGAAATGCTGACTGAACCAACTTGCTCGGTACATGAAGGGAGCCCCCACTGCTGCTCTTTGGTCAGTGCTAGCTCTTGTCTGAAGCACAGAGCAGAACACCCTTTCTTCCAATTCTTGCTCCAACATGACTAGCTTGCAGTTTCCATTAAATTAACAACTGCAGATCAGCTACATCTGAAATTATTGTTTATTCTCCTGCAGCTCAGCTCTCTGTGGACTGATGGAAAGACACGCCTTTCTGTCAGTCCTAACTGGAGTTTGGAAACCAGCTTTTCCCAAAGCTCCAAACACTTCAGGAACCTCTATCCTCTTGACCCAGGATCCCTGAGTTATGTCTGCTGGGATCAAGCTCCTTTCAGAAGGAAGAACACAAGCACCAGCCACAGCAGGGGAAAGAAATTGCAGGGCTGATCTGCAGTGATTGTGCAGGAGTCAGCAGAGCGTGGAAATTCAGGTGCAACTCTCCCAGCTGGCATCTGAAGGTTTTCAGAGATAATGCCATCTTTTCTTCATGGGCAAAACCTCACTTGATACCCATGGCAATCACTGCCCTAATAGTTACATTCCTGACTGCTCCAAGCTCTGCACTATGGCAAAACCAAGGGGACTTAGAAAAAAAAATATTCCCAAACCTTTTGGAAAAAACAATCCCTAGGCACCCAAAAGGGAGAAACATCAGATGTAGAGACCTTACTGTGGTCTTTCTTACCATCTCCCTGCCATTCCTTTTCCTGCATGTCTGCTTAATTGAGAGCTGCAGCTCAGCATTTGGTCCAGAGTTCCTAACTTGGAGGCCATGGCACTGCTGTGCACACAGCTCCGAGTGCTCTACATGGAGCTGCCACGCCAAGTTGTGCCCCATTCTCTGCTCTGTAGCACAGATACCCTGATGTATATGGCAACCAAACCCATTAATACGTACAGGATTATCAAAATGCCCTCAGGAGATGACAGCAGGCATCCCAGACAGCTGCAAAGAAAGCTGTCTCCAATCTGAGTCATGATGGAGGGAACTGTTTGTAACTGACTGAAAGGTGCCTGTTCCCTTTGCCTTTGCTGGAATCCCTTGGACAGACTGTCTGCAGTTCTCAGCGTTTCTTAAGATGTCCTTCTTTCTAACGTTTCTTACTCTGTATTTACAGAAATAGTGGCAAGTGTCTATCTGGCTGATCTCAGTATTTGGCTGAGTCTCTTTCAGAGGAAAGCTGTTTCAGCTCTAAATCTCTCTCAAGCCATGGTAAAAGCCAATCATCAATTATTTCAAATATGAAGAAATGACTGTTTTCTTCTCAAAGCACTGATAATGTTGTTTTCTATGGGAGAGGGGATGTGGGATGTTTAATTCTGTAGCAGAATATTTACTGCAACACAGGATCTTGGAGCAGTAGGAAGGATGCCGAAGCCTTTTCAGAATCTGAAGTAGCACCATCTCTCTCAGGCTTTTTTACTTCTACAAAAGAAAATTTGAAAATGAGATGGTACAGGGAAAAGGTCATTGACAGATTTTTCAAGGGGAATGTTTGCATGGTTTGCAAGGTTGTGGTAGTTAAGGAGCCAGAGGGGTGGCTTCTGTGAGAAGCTGCTGGAAGCTTCCCCCATGTCCAACAGACCCAATGCCAGCTGGCTCCAAGACAGACCCATCACTGGCCCAGGCCAAGCCCATCAGTGACAGTGGTAGCACCTCTGGGATTTAAGTAGGGGTGAACAAACCTGAGCAACAGCAGCTAAAGAGAGGAGTGAGAGTATGTGAGACAAACATCACTGCAGTCACCAGGGTCAATGCAGAAGGAGAGGAAGGAGGTAGTGCAGACACTGGAGCAGAGATTCCCCTGCAGCCCATGGAGAAAACCATGGTGAGGCAGGATGTGCCCCTGCAGCCCACAGAGGTCTACGGTGGAGCAGATAATCTACCTGTAGAGGACCCCACGCTGGAATAGGTGGCTGCCTGAGGAAGGCTGTGATCTCATGGGAAGCCTGTGCTGGAGCAGACTCCTGGCAGGACCTGTGGCCCCATGGACCCACGGAAAGAGGAGCCCACACTGGAGCAGGTTTGCCAGTGTGGTCTTGTGACCCTGTCAGGGACCCATGCTGGAGCAGTCTGTTCCTGAAGGACTGCACCCCATGGGAGGGACCAACTCTGGAGAAGTTTGAGAAGGAATGAGCAACAGAAACAATGTGTGATGAACCGACCACAGTATAGTACAACTATTCAACAAACTTCTACAAAGCAGGGCTGGAATAATTTCCTGCTTCTGAGCATAATTAATTGTATAACTGATGCATTTATATCTGTCAAAGCAGATGTGGGGCCAGAAACTCTTGGCTGCAGATATAAAAGGGATTTAAAATCCTATTTTCAGAAAGTTTTTTCCCTGTGCTGATCCCAGCCAAGCAGGCAGCAATCACTGGAACCAGACTTAGGCACCTTCCCTACCACTGTATTTCAACCTCTGCCTTGTATCAGGGTGTGCCATCTACAGTTCTTCTCGACGCCCACAACTGGACAGAGACAAAACATCTTAAAATAAAAAACTGCATTTTTTTTTTATTCTGAGCTTTAAAGATGCATCTCTAAACAACAGTAGAAAAAACAAGTAAAAAAGGAACCACCAGCATTTTGTAAAATCACATTGAACTAATACAAGACTTACTACAAAGGTTTCATATACCTCTCAAATGCAGTTAAAAAAAAATAGCCTGGTCTTCAAGACCCTTTTCTCCTTGAAATAAATTGTTAAGTACCCATTCATTTTTACTATGAAACAAGGATACATTCTTTTTTCTTCCATTTATGAAGTCAATTGCCACGTTCTTCAATCACTTGCCACTGGCTTTCTCACAGTCTCTGTTACAGAACGGAAGAGAAGAAATACAGTTCCATGATGGAAATCCTTCTGTCTTCAGTATTGGCTCTCTGTCAAGTCAATACTCATCACATATCTTTAGACTGATCATCTTCTTCAAGTTTTCTGATTTCACTCTTTAAACAGTTGATGGTTTCACGACTTGCTTTTAGTCTTTCTTTAAGCTCAGCAATTTCAAAACTAGTTTTCTTTTTGGCAGCTTCCAGCTTTTCCCTGGTTTTCACTTCAAGATCTGCAACTATGGTGGTGATAAAGAAAGAGATACTCTAAATACTATGAAAAGTTGTAATGCTTTAGTTATTTTTTTTTAATTGCAACACTAACTTGGAGGGTGTGTGTCCTGAAAAAATCTATTACTCTTAGCCTTAGATATTCAATGATTATAGTCAAAATGGTATCCAAACAAAAAACAGGGAAAAACCAAAACATTCAGCCCATCAGTTTTATGGATGGAGTTGCATAATTCTCCAAATAATTTCCCAGAGTTCTTTTAAAGATTAAGTGGGGGAAAAATCCTGACACAGTGACAGCAAATAAATGGGAGATTACAGAGGACTACAAGTAAAGTATATGCCCAGAGACACCACGTGTGCCATGGGCACCAACTGAAACATGGGAGGTTCCTTCCAAACACCAGGAAACACTTTTCCTGTGAGAGTGACCAAACACTGCCAAAGGTTGCCCAGGGAGGTTGTGGAGTCTCCCTCCTTAGAGACATTCAGAAGCTGTGTGGAGTTTGTCCTGACCAACCTGGTCTAGGTGGCCCTGCTTGGGCAGGGGGTGGGGCAAGATGACCTCCAGAGATGCCTTCACACTTAAACCGTTCTGTGATTCCTTTTTCATGCACTCTTGCCACTTTCTACTTTCCATCTCACTGGAGTTTAATTCCATGTGTCTAAAAGATTGAGTAATGCTGCCTTTGCTTTTAGGAATATCTGACATTAGGATATCTCAATCTCGTTTATTGAGATGTCCTAATTACTATTTTTTTAATATGCTAGTGCACCAGTTTTTTGGACAAAGACAGTAAAGCCAACAAATCCATGGAGGCCATGGATGTCCCTTCATATCCTGTACATTACACAACTGTGGGTAGTGGCAAAAAAAACCCCAACATCTTAATTTTCATCTGCTTCACTAGCACATTTTAAGGAAATATATATTTTTTAAAAAACACTACAAATTTCTATCTGCACCCAGGAGCAACATCCAGGAGTTTTAAGTGAGAAACATTTAAATTTAGACAAGATTTTTTTATTATTCCAATTATTAAACACTTCCTACACATAAACCATAATGTGCAATATAACAAAAATCCATCTCAAGACCAGCTAAACAGAGAGAAAATAAAAGTAGTTCACAAGTCCACACACCTAAAGAAATCTAAGGCAAGTGGGAACCCTAACATTCTAGAGCTTCAAACTCATAACTACTCTTTAACTCAAGGATACAGTGTCTAAAAGTACCTGACATTTGTTATCAAGGGAACATGTAGATAAGCCAAAGGCCCGGTGAGCTGGGCTATGATGGGACTGGAGTTTGTAACTAACGAGGCAGGATTTAAGTTCAATAAATATTACATTAGCCTTCTGAGAGCAGACAGCAAGAGATGAAATTCAGAAGATCAAAACATAAATAATCACTAAATTAATTATATTTTATGAATCTGCATCTTCTCCTTTTATTTGCTTAATTCCCTTAATTGTCTGGGTTTTATTTAAAGACAGATTACCTAAGGACACAAAGAATATGAAGCCATACTGAAAAAATATGTAAGGAAATAGCTTACACTTGAATAATTAGAAATAAGGGAAAAAGACAGGAAGAGCTTTCAGACACTACTCATTATCCCAAAAGGGTTGCTGCTTTGACTACAAGTACTATTCTGTATTTCAGTGCTGAAATGTGATCTTTGCTTGCCATTAACATCCCAATGAGCTGAATAAAATGAAACCACAAATACAGTGGCCTTAAATTATTCCCTAGTTTAATGTATTTGAAATGAGTTAAAACAGGTTTTGATCATGTCACCACTTTTCATCCTGACTTATCTGCAATGCTTTCCATTTCAGCAGGCATACAGATCAGAAAGCCTTTAAAGTTTTTGAGTATTAATCTCTGCAATAGCTGAAGCTAATTTAACGTAAAAAGTACCACTTTTTAGCAGCTTCCCAATCTATTGTACTGTTACAGGGCAGAAAAAAACAGTAAAAGCAAAACCGACTAATGTTAATTTCTAAAATTACAGTATTTTCATTTTCAACTTACACTCTGTTTCATGCTTATAAGCACCTAGCGTCAGCTGACGAGACGTTGTTAACAGCTGCTGCATCATTGCAGTAGGATCTTGAAATATCTAACAAAGGAGAAAAACACACAGTATCACTAATACTCTTCAAAATAAAGTTTCAATTACATTAAAAAATGTTCATACCATTTCATCATAGAATTCAGAAACTACAGTTTTCTTTCCCAGGATGGCATTGGTATCAGATTGAAAAAGCTTCAGCAAGTGATACAAGGTTACCTGCACAAAGACAGAATTTCATTAGCTCAAAAGTTTCAGGGAAATGAAAATCGTCTTCAGTATTTGTGCTTCTTAAGACAAATGTACAGGATTTTAAAATATTATTAAAATATTATTAAAAGTATTTTACAAATACAAAAATAAACATCACATAGCTTCAGCAGAATTACTTAAATCTAATAGTGATTATTAAACACGCCAACTATTCAAAGTCTTCTTGATATTTTAAGTGTCTGGGCAAGTAGTTTAGAACTGGTGTATAAAACCTACTAAGATGACCTCCTCATAAACATTTCCAAATAGATTATTTAGTTCAAACTGACTTTCCTAATTAACGTGTTAGAAAGCACTTTCTGCAACCTTCTTGTCCCTTTTGGTGTAGGAAAAGCACCAAGAAGACCTGTAAAATAGCCTTTCACTGGAATTCCTCTCTGTGGAGCCACTCTTCTCTTACTGCAAATGGCAAGAGCTGGAGAGAAACAGAGGCCTTCTGGCCAGCCCTGAGGAAGCACTGACTGCTTGGACCACGACTTGGGAAGAGAGCACACAGACCACAGTCCTTCCCTTCCACAAAAAGGCCCGTGAGCAGGTGTGGGAGACAGGCTGGTACTTCCTGGAGAGGAAGAGCACAGCAGGCACCAAAACAGCCTTCCAAGAACAGCCACAAACTAAAAAACACCCAACTAATGTTACGACAGCTTAGTCGAGCTGTGAATGGAATGAATATGACAAATCAGGACGCACAACAGTGCAGGAAGTCCTTTCTAGTGTAGTATGAATTCTCCTACATTTAAGAAAATCGTAAAATTCCCCTCATTTGGCAAAAAAAACACGACAGCTAAAGCAAAAGGACTGCTTAGTTCATCCATTAGAGAGAACTCAGTCCTTTCAGAAAGGTCACATTTGGCTAAAAGACGGTAATTGAGATTTCTACCTGAGCCTGGAAAAACAAACCTGCAAGATATGTTTCACACAAGATGGGAAGAAATTAATTCATTCCAATGCCTTATACAACTAGAGAAGTGTCTTAACCTGTTTTTTCTCAGAAAGGGACTAGTGCTAAAGTAGTACCTTTGCTGTTTTTTGACTAATTTTGACCAAATCTAATAGACAAAAAAAAAGGGAATTAAAATATTCAAATATCCTAGAAGTAGAAAGCAACATGGAAGACAAGTTGTCAGCTGTGGACATGTATTAGTGAATCTCAGAGACAGGAGGAGCCAAGTGCAGGAAAAGCCAGCAAGAATTCCAGAAGCGAAGCACAGAAACAGGAAAACATGGCCAACCATTAAATACATCTCCTACAGTAACAGGTTTTTCCATTGGCTGAAGGGACTTGTTTTGACCAGCAATACCTTACAGCACAGCTGGAAGCCAGCATAATTAATTAAGTGTTGTTAAAGGTTCTATGTACTTACGGGTCTTTCATTTGGGTCGATAAAAAATATCTTAATGATTATTTCAAATTCACCCCATCCTGTTTCAGTGATTTCATACGGTGGTTTGGTAACAACTGCAGTGGGAAACAGATAAGTGTTAATAGAGGTGATAAAGCTTTGGTGGAACGAATTAAAATCCCAGTTCTAGGAACAAACTCCCAAGCACAAAACCCACCTCTCAAGGGATTCCCGTAGCTTTCATGCAACTTGAACTGGATTTTTTTCACATAGGCAGACATATCCTAAAATAGAAACATGGTTATTCCTGATTACTTACACAGCACACCAAACTACTGCTTATTCATCCACGCCCCTGTCTATCATTCCTTCTGACACAGCTGCCTTTAAAAACAGTAGGAAGGCAAGACAGTAAATCCAAGCACCGGTGCTGCTGCACATCATCTCGTTCCCATTTTCCAGCCTAGGAGATCACTCCAAAAGGAGGAAAAATGCCTTCCCTTTCCTCTTCCTTTTTGGAAAGCCACCAGCCTCTGCCCCAGCTGAGGGGCACCCCAGCTCTGCAGAGCCCGGCGGGCCCGGGCAGGGCAGGACCGGCAGCGGCACTTCCCGCCGGCTCCGCGGCCCCGGCCCAGGACGGGACCCGCTCCCGCCCCTGCAAACCCACCTCGTTTCTGTAGGGCTTGACATAAACCGTCCACTGGTGCGTGTGACCGTCTTCTTCCCTTTTCTTCCCGAAATACCGCGCGACGTT